>NW_027193431.1:0-226736 GCF_032444005.1 Ranitomeya imitator
AGTGTAGGGTATAGAGTGTAGGGAATAGAGTGTAGAGTGTAAGGTATAGAGTGTAGAGTGTAAGGTATAGAGTGTAGAGCGTAGGGTATAGACTGTAGGGTGTAGAGTGTAGGGAGTAGAGTGTAGGGTATAGAGTGTAGAGTGTAGGGTATAGAGTGCAGGGTATAGAGTGTAGGGTATAGAGTGTAGAGTGTAGGCTATAGAGTGTAGGGTATAGAGTGTAGAGTGTAGGGTATAGAGTGTAGGGTATAGAGTGTAGGGTATAGAGTGTAGGGTGTAGAGTGTAGGGTATAGAGTGCAGGTTGTAGAGTGTAGGGTATAGAGTGTAGGGTGTAGAGTGTAGGGTATAGAGTGTATAGTGTAGGGTATAGAGTGTAGGGTATAGAGTGTAGGGTATAGAGTGTATCGTGTAGGGTATAGAGTGTATGCTCTAGAGTGTATGGTGTAGAGTGTATGGTGTAGAGTGTATGGTGTAGAGTGTAGGGTATAGAGTGTAGCGTATAGAGTGTAGGGTATAGAGTGTAGGGTATAGAGTGTATGTTATAGAGTGTAGGGTATAGAGTGTAGAGTGTAGGGTATAGAGTTTAGAGTTTAGTGTATAGAGTGTAGGGTATAGAGTGCAAATTGTAGAGTGTAGGGTATAGAGTGTATGGTATAGAGTGTAGGGTATAAAGTGTAGAGTGTAGTGTATAGAGTGTAGGGTGTAGAGTGTAGGGTGTAGGGTATAGAGTGTAGGGTATAGAGTGTAGGGTATAGAGTGTAGGGTGTAGAGTGTAGAGTGTAGGGTACAGAGTGCAGGGTGTAGAGTGTAGGGTATAGAGTGTAGGGTATAGAGTGTAGGGTGTAGAGTGTAGGGTGTAGGGTATAGAGTGTAGGGTATAGAGTGTAGGGTATAGAGTGTAGGGTATAGAGTGTATGTTATAGAGTGTAGGGTATAGAGTGTAGAGTGTAGGGTATAGAGTGTAGGGTATAGAGTGTAGGGTATAGAGTGTAGGGTATAGGGTGTAGGGTATAGAGTGTAGGGTATAGAGTGTAGGGTAAAGAGTGTAGAGTGTAGGGTATAGAGTGTAGGGTAGAGAGTGTAGGGTGTAGAGTGTAGGGTGTAGAGTGTAGCGTATAGAGTGTAGGGTATAGAGTGTAGGGTATAGAGTGTAGGGTATAGAGTGTAGGGTATAGAGTGTAGGGTGTAGAGTGTAGGGTGTAGAGTGTAGGGTATAGAGTGTAGGGTAAAGAGTGTAGGGTATAGAGTGTAGGGTATAGAGTGTAGTGTGTAGAGTGTAGGGTGTAGAGTGTAGGGTATAGAGTGTAGGGAGTAGAGTGTAGGGTATAGAGTGTAGAGTGTAGGGTATAGAGTGTAGAGTGTAGGGAGTAGAGTGTAGAGTGTAGGGTATAGAGTGTAGGGTGTAGGGTATAGAGTGTAGGGTGTAGAGTGTAGGGTATAGAGTGTAGAGTGTAGGGTATAGAGTGTAGGGTGTAGGGTATAGAGTGTGGCGTATAGAGTATAGGGTGTAGCGTGTAGGGTATAGAGTGTAGGGTGTAGGGTATAGAGTGTAGAGTGTAGGGTATAGAGTGTAGGGTATAGAGTGTAGGGTATAGAGTGTAGGGTATAGAGTGTAGGGAATAGAGTGTAGGGTGTAAGGTGTAGAGTGTAGGGTATAGAGTGTAGGGTATATACTGTAGGGTATAGAGTGTAGGCTATAGAGTGTAGGGTATAGAGTGTAGAGTGTAGGGTATAGAGTGTAGGGTATAGAGTGTAGGGTATAGGGTATAGAGTGTAAGGTGTAGAGTGTAGGGTGTAGAGTGTAGGGTATAGAGTGTAGGGTATAGAGTGTAGGGTGTAGGGTATAGAGTGTAGGGTATAGAGTGTAGGGTATAGAGTGTAGGGTATAGAGTGTAGAGTGTAGAGTGTATGGTATAGAGTGTAGAGTGTAGGGTATAGAGTGTAGGGTATAGACTGTAGGGTATAGAGTGTGGCGTATAGATTGTAGGGTATAGAGTGTAGAGTGTAGGGTATAGAATGTAGGGTATAGAGTGTAGGGTATAGAGTGTAGGGAATAGAGTGTAGAGTGTAAGGTATAGAGTGTAGAGTGTAAGGTATAGAGTGTAGAGCGTAGGGTATAGACTGTAGGGTGTAGAGTGTAGGGAGTAGAGTGTAGGGTATAGAGTGTAGAGTGTAGGGTATAGAGTGCAGGGTATAGAGTGTAGGGTATAGAGTGTAGAGTGTAGGCTATAGAGTGTAGGGTATAGAGTGTAGAGTGTAGGGTATAGAGTGTAGGGTATAGAGTGTAGGGTATAGAGTGTAGGGTGTAGAGTGTAGGGTATAGAGTGCAGGTTGTAGAGTGTAGGGTATAGAGTGTAGGGTGTAGAGTGTAGGGTGTAGAGTGTAGGGTATAGAGTGTATAGTGTAGGGTATAGAGTGTAGGGTATAGAGTGTAGGGTATAGAGTGTATCGTGTAGGGTATAGAGTGTATGCTCTAGAGTGTATGGTGTAGAGTGTATGGTGTAGAGTGTAGGGTATAGAGTGTAGGGTATAGAGTGTAGGGTATAGAGTGTATGTTATAGAGTGTAGGGTATAGAGTGTAGAGTGTAGGGTATAGAGTTTAGAGTTTAGTGTATAGAGTGTAGGGTATAGAGTGCAAATTGTAGAGTGTAGGGTATAGAGTGTATGGTATAGAGTGTAGGGTATAAAGTGTAGAGTGTAGTGTATAGAGTGTAGGGTGTAGAGTGTAGGGTGTAGGGTATAGAGTGTAGGGTATAGAGTGTAGGGTATAGAGTGTAGGGTGTAGAGTGTAGAGTGTAGGGTACAGAGTGCAGGGTGTAGAGTGTAGGGTATAGAGTGTAGAGTGTAGGGTATAGAGTGTAGGGTGTAGAGTGTAGGGTGTAGGGTATAGAGTGTAGGGTATAGAGTGTAGGGTATAGAGTGTAGGGTATAGAGTGTATGTTATAGAGTGTAGGGTATAGAGTGTAGAGTGTAGGGTATAGAGTGTAGGGTATAGAGTGTAGGGTATAGAGTGTAGGGTATAGGGTGTAGGGTATAGAGTGTAGGGTATAGAGTGTAGGGTAAAGAGTGTAGAGTGTAGGGTATAGAGTGTAGGGTAGAGAGTGTAGGGTGTAGAGTGTAGGGTGTAGAGTGTAGCGTATAGAGTGTAGGGTATAGAGTGTAGGGTATAGAGTGTAGGGTATAGAGTGTAGGGTATAGAGTGTAGGGTGTAGAGTGTAGGGTGTAGAGTGTAGGGTATAGAGTGTAGGGTAAAGAGTGTAGGGTATAGAGTGTAGGGTATAGAGTGTAGGGTGTAGAGTGTAGGGTGTAGAGTGTAGGGTATAGAGTGTAGGGAGTAGAGTGTAGGGTATAGAGTGTAGAGTGTAGGGTATAGAGTGTAGAGTGTAGGGAGTAGAGTGTAGAGTGTAGGGTATAGAGTGTAGGGTGTAAGGTATAGAGTGTAGGGTGTAGAGTGTAGGGTATAGAGTGTAGAGTGTAGGGTATAGAGTGTAGGGTGTAGGGTATAGAGTGTGGCGTATAGAGTATAGGGTGTAGCGTGTAGGGTATAGAGTGTAGGGTGTAGGGTATAGAGTGTAGAGTGTAGGGTATAGAGTGTAGGGTATAGAGTGTAGGGTATAGAGTGTAGGGTATAGAGTGTAGGGAATAGAGTGTAGGGTGTAAGGTGTAGA
Organism: Ranitomeya imitator; assembly: GCF_032444005.1. Taxonomy (NCBI): domain Eukaryota; kingdom Metazoa; phylum Chordata; class Amphibia; order Anura; family Dendrobatidae; genus Ranitomeya; species Ranitomeya imitator. The sequence goes on from NW_027193431.1 coordinate 3,670, forward strand.
GTGTAGGGTATAGAGTGTAGGGTATATACTGTAGGGTATGGAGTGTAGGCTATAGAGTGTAGGGTATAGAGTGTAGAGTGTAGGGTATAGAGTGTAGGGTATAGAGTGTAGGGTATAGGGTATAGAGTGTAAGGTGTAGAGTGTAGGGTGTAGAGTGTAGGGTATAGAGTGTAGGGTGTAGAGTGTAGGGTGTAGGGTATAGAGTGTAGGGTATAGAGTGTAGGGTATAGAGTGTAGGGTGTAGAGTGTAGAGTGTAGGGTGTAGAGTGTAGGGTGTAGGGTATAGAGTGTAGGGTATAGAGTGTAGGGTATAGAGTGTAGGGTGTAGAGTGTAGGGTGTAGGGTATAGAGTGTAGGGTATAGAGTGTAGGGTATAGAGTGTAGGGTATAGAGTGTATGTTATAGAGTGTAGGGTATAGAGTGTAGAGTGTAGGGTATAGAGTGTAGGGTATAGAGTGTAGGGTATAGAGTGTAGGGTATAGGGTGTAGGGTATAGAGTGTAGGGTATAGAGTGTAGGGTAAAGAGTGTAGAGTGTAGGGTATAGAGTGTAGGGTAGAGAGTGTAGGGTGTAGAGTGTAGGGTGTAGAGTGTAGCGTATAGAGTTTAGGGTATAGAGTGTAGGGTATAGAGTGTAGGGTATAGAGTGTAGGGTATAGAGTGTAGGGTATAGAGTGTAGGGTGTAGAGTGTAGGGTGTAGAGTGTAGGGTATAGAGTGTAGGGTAAAGAGTGTAGGGTATAGAGTGTAGGGTATAGAGTGTAGGGTGTAGAGTGTAGGGTGTAGAGTGTAGGGTATAGAGTGTAGGGAGTAGAGTGTAGGGTATAGAGTGTAGAGTGTAGGGTATAGAGTGTAGAGTGTAGGGAGTAGAGTGTAGAGTGTAGGGTATAGAGTGTAGGGTGTAGGGTATAGAGTGTAGGGTGTAGAGTGTAGGGTATAGAGTGTAGAGTGTAGGGTATAGAGTGTAGGGTGTAGGGTATAGAGTGTGGCGTATAGAGTATAGGGTGTAGCGTGTAGGGTATAGAGTGTAGGGTGTAGGGTATAGAGTGTAGAGTGTAGGGTATAGAGTGTAGGGTATAGAGTGTAGGGTATAGAGTGTAGGGTATAGAATGTAGGGAATAGAGTGTAGGGTGTAAGGTGTAGAGTGTAGGGTATAGAGTGTAGGGTATATACTGTAGGGTATGGAGTGTAGGCTATAGAGTGTAGGGTATAGAGTGTAGAGTGTAGGGTATAGAGTGTAGGGTATAGAGTGTAGGGTATATGGTATAGAGTGTAAGGTGTAGAGTGTAGGGTGTAGAGTGTAGGGTATAGAGTGTAGGGTATAGAGTGTAGGGTGTAGGGTATAGAGTGTAGGGTATAGAGTGTAGGGTATAGAGTGTAGGGTATAGAGTGTAGAGTGTAGAGTGTATGGTATAGAGTGTAGAGTGTAGGGTATAGAGTGTAGGGTATAGACTGTAGGGTATAGAGTGTGGCGTATAGATTGTAGGGTATAGAGTGTAGAGTGTAGGGTATAGAATGTAGGGTATAGAGTGTAGGGTATAGAGTGTAGGGAATAGAGTGTAGAGTGTAAGGTATAGAGTGTAGAGTGTAAGGTATAGAGTGTAGAGCGTAGGGTATAGACTGTAGGGTGTAGAGTGTAGGGAGTAGAGTGTAGGGTATAGAGTGTAGAGTGTAGGGTATAGAGTGCAGGGTATAGAGTGTAGGGTATAGAGTGTAGAGTGTAGGCTATAGAGTGTAGGGTATAGAGTGTAGAGTGTAGGGTATAGAGTGTAGGGTATAGAGTGTAGGGTATAGAGTGTAGGGTGTAGAGTGTAGGGTATAGAGTGCAGGTTGTAGAGTGTAGGGTATAGAGTGTAGGGTGTAGAGTGTAGGGTATAGAGTGTATAGTGTAGGGTATAGAGTGTAGGGTATAGAGTGTAGGGTATAGAGTGTATCGTGTAGTGTATAGAGTGTATGCTCTAGAGTGTATGGTGTAGAGTGTATGGTGTAGAGTGTATGGTGTAGAGTGTAGGGTATAGAGTGTAGGGTATAGAGTGTAGGGTATAGAGTGTAGGGTATAGAGTGTATGTTATAGAGTGTAGGGTATAGAGTGTAGAGTGTAGGGTATAGAGTTTAGAGTTTAGTGTATAGAGTGTAGGGTATAGAGTGCAAATTGTAGAGTGTAGGGTATAGAGTGTATGGTATAGAGTGTAGGGTATAAAGTGTAGAGTGTAGTGTATAGAGTGTAGGGTGTAGAGTGTAGGGTGTAGGGTATAGAGTGTAGGGTATAGAGTGTAGGGTATAGAGTGTAGGGTGTAGAGTGTAGAGTGTAGGGTACAGAGTGCAGGGTGTAGAGTGTAGGGTATAGAGTGTAGAGTGTAGGGTATAGAGTGTAGGGTGTAGAGTGTAGGGTGTAGGGTATAGAGTGTAGGGTATAGAGTGTAGGGTATAGAGTGTAGGGTATAGAGTGTATGTTATAGAGTGTAGGGTATAGAGTGTAGAGTGTAGGGTATAGAGTGTAGGGTATAGAGTGTAGGGTATAGAGTGTAGGGTATAGGGTGTAGGGTATAGAGTGTAGGGTATAGAGTGTAGGGTAAAGAGTGTAGAGTGTAGGGTATAGAGTGTAGGGTAGAGAGTGTAGGGTGTAGAGTGTAGGGTGTAGAGTGTAGCGTATAGAGTGTAGGGTATAGAGTGTAGGGTATAGAGTGTAGGGTATAGAGTGTAGGGTATAGAGTGTAGGGTGTAGAGTGTAGGGTGTAGAGTGTAGGGTATAGAGTGTAGGGTAAAGAGTGTAGGGTATAGAGTGTAGGGTATAGAGTGTAGGGTGTAGAGTGTAGGGTGTAGAGTGTAGGGTATAGAGTGTAGGGAGTAGAGTGTAGGGTATAGAGTGTAGAGTGTAGGGTATAGAGTGTAGAGTGTAGGGAGTAGAGTGTAGAGTGTAGGGTATAGAGTGTAGGGTGTAGGGTATAGAGTGTAGGGTGTAGAGTGTAGGGTATAGAGTGTAGAGTGTAGGGTATAGAGTGTAGGGTGTAGGGTATAGAGTGTGGCGTATAGAGTATAGGGTGTAGCGTGTAGGGTATAGAGTGTAGGGTGTAGGGTATAGAGTGTAGAGTGTAGGGTATAGAGTGTAGGGTATAGAGTGTAGGGTATAGAGTGTAGGGTATAGAGTGTAGGGAATAGAGTGTAGGGTGTAAGGTGTAGAGTGTAGGGTATATACTGTAGGGTATGGAGTGTAGGCTATAGAGTGTAGGGTATAGAGTGTAGAGTGTAGGGTATAGAGTGTAGGGTATAGAGTGTAGGGTATAGGGTATAGAGTGTAAGGTGTAGAGTGTAGGGTGTAGAGTGTAGGGTATAGAGTGTAGGGTATAGAGTGTAGGGTGTAGGGTATAGAGTGTAGGGTATAGAGTGTAGGGTATAGAGTGTAGGGTATAGAGTGTAGAGTGTAGAGTGTATGGTATAGAGTGTAGAGTGTAGGGTATAGAGTGTAGGGTATAGACTGTAGGGTATAGAGTGTGGCGTATAGATTGTAGGGTATAGAGTGTAGAGTGTAGGGTATAGAATGTAGGGTATAGAGTGTAGGGTATAGAGTGTAGGGAATAGAGTGTAGAGTGTAAGGTATAGAGTGTAGAGTGTAAGGTATAGAGTGTAGAGCGTAGGGTATAGACTGTAGGGTGTAGAGTGTAGGGAGTAGAGTGTAGGGTATAGAGTGTAGAGTGTAGGGTATAGAGTGCAGGGTATAGAGTGTAGGGTATAGAGTGTAGAGTGTAGGCTATAGAGTGTAGGGTATAGAGTGTAGAGTGTAGGGTATAGAGTGTAGGGTATAGAGTGTAGGGTATAGAGTGTAGGGTGTAGAGTGTAGGGTATAGAGTGCAGGTTGTAGAGTGTAGGGTATAGAGTGTAGGGTGTAGAGTGTAGGGTATAGAGTGTAAAGTGTAGGGTATAGAGTGTAGGGTATAGAGTGTAGGGTATAGAGTGTATCGTGTAGGGTATAGAGTGTATGCTCTAGAGTGTATGGTGTAGAGTGTATGGTGTAGAGTGTATGGTGTAGAGTGTAGGGTATAGAGTGTAGGGTATAGAGTGTAGGGTATAGAGTGTAGGGTATAGAGTGTATGTTATAGAGTGTAGGGTATAGAGTGTAGAGTGTAGGGTATAGAGTTTAGAGTTTAGTGTATAGAGTGTAGGGTATAGAGTGCAAATTGTAGAGTGTAGGGTATAGAGTGTATGGTATAGAGTGTAGGGTATAAAGTGTAGAGTGTAGTGTATAGAGTGTAGGGTGTAGAGTGTAGGGTGTAGGATATAGAGTGTAGGGTATAGAGTGTAGGGTATAGAGTGTAGGGTGTAGAGTGTAGAGTGTAGGGTACAGAGTGCAGGGTGTAGAGTGTAGGGTATAGAGTGTAGAGTGTATGGTATAGAGTGTAGGGTGTAGAGTGTAGGGTGTAGGGTATAGAGTGTAGGGTATAGAGTGTAGGGTATAGAGTGTAGGGTATAGAGTGTATGTTATAGAGTGTAGAGTATAGAGTGTAGAGTGTAGGGTATAGAGTGTAGGGTATAGAGTGTAGGGTATAGAGTGTAGGGTATAGGGTGTAGGGTATAGAGTGTAGGGTATAGAGTGTAGGGTAAAGAGTGTAGAGTGTAGGGTATAGACTGTAGGGTAGAGAGTGTAGGGTGTAGAGTGTAGGGTGTAGAGTGTAGCGTATAGAGTGTAGGGTATAGAGTGTAGGGTATAGAGTGTAGGGTATAGAGTGTAGGGTATAGAGTGTAGGGTGTAGAGTGTAGGGTGTAGAGTGTAGGGTATAGAGTGTAGGGTAAAGAGTGTAGGGTATAGAGTGTAGGGTATAGAGTGTAGGGTGTAGAGTGTAGGGTGTAGAGTGTAGGGTATAGAGTGTAGGGAGTAGAGTGTAGGGTATAGAGTGTAGAGTGTAGGGTATAGAGTGTAGAGTGTAGGGAGTAGAGTGTAGAGTGTAGGGTATAGTGTGTAGGGTGTAGGGTATAGAGTGTAGGGTGTAGAGTGTAGGGTATAGAGTGTAGAGTGTAGGGTATAGAGTGTAGGGTGTAGGGTATAGAGTGTGGCGTATAGAGTATAGGGTGTAGCGTGTAGGGTATAGAGTGTAGGGTGTAGGGTATAGAGTGTAGAGTGTAGGGTATAGAGTGTAGGGTATAGAGTGTAGGGTATAGAGTGTAGGGTATAGAGTGTAGGGAATAGAGTGTAGGGTGTAAGGTGTAGAGTGTAGGGTATAGAGTGTAGGGTATATACTGTAGGGTATGGAGTGTAGGCTATAGAGTGTAGGGTATAGAGTGTAGAGTGTAGGGTATAGAGTGTAGGGTATAGAGTGTAGGGTATAGGGTATAGAGTGTAAGGTGTAGAGTGTAGGGTGTAGAGTGTAGGGTATAGAGTGTAGGGTATAGAGTGTAGGGTGTAGGGTATAGAGTGTAGGGTATAGAGTGTAGGGTATAGAGTGTAGGGTATAGAGTGTAGAGTGTAGAGTGTATGGTATAGAGTGTAGAGTGTAGGGTATAGAGTGTAGGGTATAGACTGTAGGGTATAGAGTGTGGCGTATAGATTGTAGGGTATAGAGTGTAGAGTGTAGGGTATAGAATGTAGGGTATAGAGTGTAGGGTATAGAGTGTAGGGAATAGAGTGTAGAGTGTAAGGTATAGAGTGTAGAGTGTAAGGTATAGAGTGTAGAGCGTAGGGTATAGACTGTAGGGTGTAGAGTGTAGGGAGTAGAGTGTAGGGTATAGAGTGTAGAGTGTAGGGTATAGAGTGTATGTTATAGAGTGTAGAGTATAGAGTGTAGAGTGTAGGGTATAGAGTGTAGGGTATAGAGTGTAGGGTATAGAGTGTAGGGTATAGGGTGTAGGGTATAGAGTGTAGGGTATAGAGTGTAGGGTAAAGAGTGTAGAGTGTAGGGTATAGACTGTAGGGTAGAGAGTGTAGGGTGTAGAGTGTAGGGTGTAGAGTGTAGCGTATAGAGTGTAGGGTATAGAATGTAGGGTATAGAGTGTAGGGTATAGAGTGTAGGGTATAGAGTGTAGGGTGTAGAGTGTAGGGTGTAGAGTGTAGGGTATAGAGTGTAGGGTAAAGAGTGTAGGGTATAGAGTGTAGGGTATAGAGTGTAGGGTGTAGAGTGTAGGGTGTAGAGTGTAGGGTATAGAGTGTAGGGAGTAGAGTGTAGGGTATAGAGTGTAGAGTGTAGGGTATAGAGTGTAGAGTGTAGGGAGTAGAGTGTAGAGTGTAGGGTATAGTGTGTAGGGTGTAGGGTATAGAGTGTAGGGTGTAGAGTGTAGGGTATAGAGTGTAGAGTGTAGGGTATAGAGTGTAGGGTGTAGGGTATAGAGTGTGGCGTATAGAGTATAGGGTGTAGCGTGTAGGGTATAGAGTGTAGGGTGTAGGGTATAGAGTGTAGAGTGTAGGGTATAGAGTGTAGGGTATAGAGTGTAGGGTATAGAGTGTAGGGTATAGAGTGTAGGGAATAGAGTGTAGGGTGTAAGGTGTAGAGTGTAGGGTATAGAGTGTAGGGTATATACTGTAGGGTATGGAGTGTAGGCTATAGAGTGTAGGGTATAGAGTGTAGAGTGTAGGGTATAGAGTGTAGGGTATAGAGTGTAGGGTATAGGGTATAGAGTGTAAGGTGTAGAGTGTAGGGTGTAGAGTGTAGGGTATAGAGTGTAGGGTATAGAGTGTAGGGTGTAGGGTATAGAGTGTAGGGTATAGAGTGTAGGGTATAGAGTGTAGGGTATAGAGTGTAGAGTGTAGAGTGTATGGTATAGAGTGTAGAGTGTAGGGTATAGAGTGTAGGGTATAGACTGTAGGGTATAGAGTGTGGCGTATAGATTGTAGGGTATAGAGTGTAGAGTGTAGGGTATAGAATGTAGGGTATAGAGTGTAGGGTATAGAGTGTAGGGAATAGAGTGTAGAGTGTAAGGTATAGAGTGTAGAGTGTAAGGTATAGAGTGTAGAGCGTAGGGTATAGACTGTAGGGTGTAGAGTGTAGGGAGTAGAGTGTAGGGTATAGAGTGTAGAGTGTAGGGTATAGAGTGCAGGGTATAGAGTGTAGGGTATAGAGTGTAGAGTGTAGGCTATAGAGTGTAGGGTATAGAGTGTAGAGTGTAGGGTATAGAGTGTAGGGTATAGAGTGTAGGGTATAGAGTGTAGGGTGTAGAGTGTAGGGTATAGAGTGCAGGTTGTAGAGTGTAGGGTATAGAGTGTAGGGTGTAGAGTGTAGGGTATAGAGTGTATAGTGTAGGGTATAGAGTGTAGGGTATAGAGTGTAGGGTATAGAGTGTATCGTGTAGGGTATAGAGTGTATGCTCTAGAGTGTATGGTGTAGAGTGTATGGTGTAGAGTGTATGGTGTAGAGTGTAGGGTATAGAGTGTAGGGTATAGAGTGTAGGGTATAGAGTGTAGGGTATAGAGTGTATGTTATAGAGTGTAGGGTATAGAGTGTAGAGTGTAGGGTATAGAGTTTAGAGTTTAGTGTATAGAGTGTAGGGTATAGAGTGTAGGGTATAAAGTGTAGAGTGTAGTGTATAGAGTGTAGGGTGTAGAGTGTAGGGTGTAGGGTATAGAGTGTATGGTATAGAGTGTAGGGTATAAAGTGTAGAGTGTAGTGTATAGAGTGTAGGGTGTAGAGTGTAGGGTGTAGGGTATAGAGTGTAGGGTATAGAGTGTAGGGTATAGAGTGTAGGGTGTAGAGTGTAGAGTGTAGGGTACAGAGTGCAGGGTGTAGAGTGTAGGGTATAGAGTGTAGAGTGTAGGGTATAGAGTGTAGGGTGTAGAGTGTAGGGTGTAGGGTATAGAGTGTAGGGTATAGAGTGTAGGGTATAGAGTGTAGGGTATAGAGTGTATGTTATAGAGTGTAGGGTATAGAGTGTAGGGTATAGAGTGTAGGGTATAGGGTGTAGGGTATAGAGTGTAGGGTATAGAGTGTAGGGTAAAGAGTGTAGAGTGTAGGGTATAGAGTGTAGGGTAGAGAGTGTAGGGTGTAGAGTGTAGGGTGTAGAGTGTAGCGTATAGAGTGTAGGGTATAGAGTGTAGGGTATAGAGTGTAGGGTATAGAGTGTAGGGTATAGAGTGTAGGGTGTAGAGTGTAGGGTGTAGAGTGTAGGGTATAGAGTGTAGGGTAAAGAGTGTAGGGTATAGAGTGTAGGGTATAGAGTGTAGGGTGTAGAGTGTAGGGTGTAGAGTGTAGGGTATAGAGTGTAGGGAGTAGAGTGTAGGGTATAGAGTGTAGAGTGTAGGGTATAGAGTGTAGAGTGTAGGGAGTAGAGTGTAGAGTGTAGGGTATAGAGTGTAGGGTGTAGGGTATAGAGTGTAGGGTGTAGAGTGTAGGGTATAGAGTGTAGAGTGTAGGGTATAGAGTGTAGGGTGTAGGGTATAGAGTGTGGCGTATAGAGTATAGGGTGTAGCGTGTAGGGTATAGAGTGTAGGGTGTAGGGTATAGAGTGTAGAGTGTAGGGTATAGAGTGTAGGGTATAGAGTGTAGGGTATAGAGTGTAGGGTATAGAGTGTAGGGAATAGAGTGTAGGGTGTAAGGTGTAGAGTGTAGGGTATAGAGTGTAGGGTATATACTGTAGGGTATGGAGTGTAGGCTATAGAGTGTAGGGTATAGAGTGTAGAGTGTAGGGTATAGAGTGTAGGGTATAGAGTGTAGGGTATAGGGTATAGAGTGTAAGGTGTAGAGTGTAGGGTGTAGAGTGTAGGGTATAGAGTGTAGGGTATAGAGTGTAGGGTGTAGGGTATAGAGTGTAGGGTATAGAGTGCAGGGTATAGAGTGTAGGGTGTAGAGTGTAGAGTGTAGGGTACAGAGTGCAGGGTGTAGAGTGTAGGGTATAGAGTGTAGAGTGTAGGGTATAGAGTGTAGGGTGTAGAGTGTAGGGTGTAGGGTATAGAGTGTAGGGTATAGAGTGTAGGGTATAGAGTGTATGTTATAGAGTGTAGGGTATAGAGTGTAGAGTGTAGGGTATAGAGTGTAGGGTATAGAGTGTAGGGTATAGAGTGTAGGGTATAGGGTGTAGGGTATAGAGTGTAGGGTATAGAGTGTAGGGTAAAGAGTGTAGAGTGTAGGGTATAGAGTGTAGGGTAGAGAGTGTAGGGTGTAGAGTGTAGGGTGTAGAGTGTAGCGTATAGAGTGTAGGGTATAGAGTGTAGGGTATAGAGTATAGGGTATAGAGTGTAGGGTGTAGAGTGTAGGGTGTAGAGTGTAGGGTATAGAGTGTAGGGTAAAGAGTGTAGGGTATAGAGTGTAGGGTATAGAGTGTAGGGTGTAGAGTGTAGGGTGTAGAGTGTAGGGTATAGAGTGTAGGGAGTAGAGTGTAGGGTATAGAGTGTAGAGTGTAGGGTATAGAGTGTAGAGTGTAGGGAGTAGAGTGTAGAGTGTAGGGTATAGAGTGTAGGGTGTAGGGTATAGAGTGTAGGGTGTAGAGTGTAGGGTATAGAGTGTAGAGTGTAGGGTAAAGAGTGTAGGGTGTAGGGTATAGAGTGTGGCGTATAGAGTATAGGGTGTAGCGTGTAGGGTATAGAGTGTAGGGTGTAGGGTATAGAGTGTAGAGTGTAGGGTATAGAGTGTAGGGTATAGAGTGTAGGGTATAGAGTGTAGGGTATAGAGTGTAGGGAATAGAGTGTAGGGTGTAAGGTGTAGAGTGAAGGGTATAGAGTGTAGGATATATACTGTAGGGTATGGAGTGTAGGCTATAGAGTGTAGGGTATAGAGTGTAGAGTGTAGGGTATAGAGTGTAGGGTATAGAGTGTAGGGTATAGGGTATAGAGTGTAAGGTGTAGAGTGTAGGGTGTAGAGTGTAGGGTATAGAGTGTAGGGTATAGAGTGTAGGGTGTAGGGTATAGAGTGTAGGGTATAGAGTGTAGGGTATAGAGTGTAGGGTATAGAGTGTAGAGTGTAGAGTGTATGGTATAGAGTGTAGAGTGTAGGGTATAGAGTGTAGGGTATAGACTGTAGGGTATAGAGTGTGGCGTATAGATTGTAGGGTATAGAGTGTAGAGTGTAGGGTATAGAATGTAGGGTATAGAGTGTAGGGTATAGAGTGTAGGGAATAGAGTGTAGAGTGTAAGGTATAGAGTGTAGAGTGTAAGGTATAGAGTGTAGAGCGTAGGGTATAGACTGTAGGGTGTAGAGTGTAGGGAGTAGAGTGTAGGGTATAGAGTGTAGAGTGTAGGGTATAGAGTGCAGGGTATAGAGTGTAGGGTATAGAGTGTAGAGTGTAGGCTATAGAGTGTAGGGTATAGAGTGTAGAGTGTAGGGTATAGAGTGTAGGGTATAGAGTGTAGGGTATAGAGTGTAGGGTGTAGAGTGTAGGGTATAGAGTGCAGGTTGTAGAGTGTAGGGTATAGAGTGTAGGGTGTAGAGTGTAGGGTATAGAGTGTATAGTGTAGGGTATAGAGTGTAGGGTATAGAGTGTAGGGTATAGAGTGTATCGTGTAGGGTATAGAGTGTATGCTCTAGAGAGTATGGTGTAGAGTGTATGGTGTAGAGTGTATGGTGTAGAGTGTAGGGTATAGAGTGTAGGGTATAGAGTGTAGGGTATAGAGTGTAGGGTATAGAGTGTATGTTATAGAGTGTAGGGTATAGAGTGTAGAGTGTAGGGTATAGAGTTTAGAGTTTAGTGTATAGAGTGTAGGGTATAGAGTGCAAATTGTAGAGTGTAGGGTATAGAGTGTATGGTATAGAGTGTAGGGTATAAAGTGTAGAGTGTAGTGTATAGAGTGTAGGGTGTAGAGTGTAGGGTGTAGGGTATAGAGTGTAGGGTATAGAGTGTAGGGTATAGAGTGTAGGGTGTAGAGTGTAGAGTGTAGGGTACAGAGTGCAGGGTGTAGAGTGTAGGGTATAGAGTGTAGAGTGTAGGGTATAGAGTGTAGGGTGTAGAGTGTAGGGTGTAGGGTATAGAGTGTAGGGTATAGAGTGTAGGGTATAGAGTGTAGGGTATAGAGTGTATGTTATAGAGTGTAGGGTATAGAGTGTAGAGTGTAGGGTATAGAGTGTAGGGTATAGAGTGTAGGGTATAGAGTGTAGGGTATAGGGTGTAGGGTATAGAGTGTAGGGTATAGAGTGTAGGGTAAAGAGTGTAGAGTGTAGGGTATAGAGTGTAGGGTAGAGAGTGTAGGGTGTAGAGTGTAGGGTGTAGAGTGTAGCGTATAGAGTGTAGGGTATAGAGTGTAGGGTATAGAGTGTAGGGTATAGAGTGTAGGGTATAGAGTGTAGGGTGTAGAGTGTAGGGTGTAGAGTGTAGGGTATAGAGTGTAGGGTAAAGAGTGTAGGGTATAGAGTGTAGGGTATAGAGTGTAGGGTGTAGAGTGTAGGGTGTAGAGTGTAGGGTATAGAGTGTAGGGAGTAGAGTGTAGGGTATAGAGTGTAGAGTGTAGGGTATAGAGTGTAGAGTGTAGGGAGTAGAGTGTAGAGTGTAGGGTATAGAGTGTAGGGTGTAGGGTATAGAGTGTAGGGTGTAGAGTGTAGGGTATAGAGTGTAGAGTGTAGGGTATAGAGTGTAGGGTGTAGGGTATAGAGTGTGGCGTATAGAGTATAGGGTGTAGCGTGTAGGGTATAGAGTGTAGGGTGTAGGGTATAGAGTGTAGAGTGTAGGGTATAGAGTGTAGGGTATAGAGTGTAGGGTATAGAGTGTAGGGTATAGAGTGTAGGGAATAGAGTGTAGGGTGTAAGGTGTAGAGTGTAGGGTATAGAGTGTAGGGTATATACTGTAGGGTATGGAGTGTAGGCTATAGAGTGTAGGGTATAGAGTGTAGAGTGTAGGGTATAGAGTGTAGGGTATAGAGTGTAGGGTATAGGGTATAGAGTGTAAGGTGTAGAGTGTAGGGTGTAGAGTGTAGGGTATAGAGTGTAGGGTATAGAGTGTAGGGTGTAGGGTATAGAGTGTAGGGTATAGAGTGCAGGGTATAGAGTGTAGGGTGTAGAGTGTAGAGTGTAGGGTACAGAGTGCAGGGTGTAGAGTGTATGGTATAGAGTGTAGAGTGTAGGGTATAGAGTGTAGGGTGTAGAGTGTAGGGTGTAGGGTATAGAGTGTAGGGTATAGAGTGTAGGGTATAGAGTGTAGGGTATAGAGTGTATGTTATAGAGTGTAGGGTATAGAGTGTAGAGTGTAGGGTATAGAGTGTAGGGTATAGAGTGTAGGGTATAGAGTGTAGGGTATAGGGTGTAGGGTATAGAGTGTAGGGTATAGAGTGTAGGGTAAAGAGTGTAGAGTGTAGGGTATAGAGTGTAGGGTAGAGAGTGTAGGGTGTAGAGTGTAGGGTGTAGAGTGTAGCGTATAGAGTGTAGGGTATAGAGTGTAGGGTATAGAGTATAGGGTATAGAGTGTAGGGTGTAGAGTGTAGGGTGTAGAGTGTAGGGTATAGAGTGTAGGGTAAAGAGTGTAGGGTATAGAGTGTAGGGTATAGAGTGTAGGGTGTAGAGTGTAGGGTGTAGAGTGTAGGGTATAGAGTGTAGGGAGTAGAGTGTAGGGTATAGAGTGTAGAGTGTAGGGTATAGAGTGTAGAGTGTAGGGAGTAGAGTGTAGAGTGTAGGGTATAGAGTGTAGGGTGTAGGGTATAGAGTGTAGGGTGTAGAGTGTAGGGTATAGAGTTTAGAGTGTAGGGTATAGAGTGTAGGGTGTAGGGTATAGAGTGTGGCGTATAGAGTATAGGGTGTAGCGTGTAGGGTATAGAGTGTAGGGTGTAGGGTATAGAGTGTAGAGCGTAGGGTATAGAGTGTAGGGTATAGAGTGTAGGGTATAGAGTGTAGGGTATAGAGTGTAGGGAATAGAGTGTAGGGTGTAAGGTGTAGAGTGTAGGGTATAGAGTGTAGGGTATATACTGTAGGGTATGGAGTGTAGGCTATAGAGTGTAGGGTATAGAGTGTAGAGTGTAGGGTATAGAGTGTAGGGTATAGAGTGTAGGGTATAGGGTATAGAGTGTAAGGTGTAGAGTGTAGGGTGTAGAGTGTAGGGTATAGAGTGTAGGGTATAGAGTGTAGGGTGTAGGGTATAGAGTGTAGGGTATAGAGTGTAGGGTATAGAGTGTAGGGTATAGAGTGTAGAGTGTAGAGTGTATGGTATAGAGTGTAGAGTGTAGGGTATAGAGTGTAGGGTATAGACTGTAGGGTATAGAGTGTGGCGTATAGATTGTAGGGTATTGAGTGTAGAGTGTAGGGTATAGAATGTAGGGTATAGAGTGTAGGGTATAGAGTGTAGGGAATAGAGTGTAGAGTGTAAGGTATAGAGTGTAGAGTGTAAGGTATAGAGTGTAGAGCGTAGGGTATAGACTGTAGGGTGTAGAGTGTAGGGAGTAGAGTGTAGGGTATAGAGTGTAGAGTGTAGGGTATAGAGTGCAGGGTATAGAGTGTAGGGTATAGAGTGTAGAGTGTAGGCTATAGAGTGTAGGGTATAGAGTGTAGAGTGTAGGGTATAGAGTGTAGGGTATAGAGTGTAGGGTATAGAGTGTAGGGTGTAGAGTGTAGGGTATAGAGTGCAGGTTGTAGAGTGTAGGGTATAGAGTGTAGGGTGTAGAGTGTAGGGTATAGAGTGTATAGTGTAGGGTATAGCGTGTAGGGTATAGAGTGTAGGGTATAGAGTGTATCGTGTAGGGTATAGAGTGTATGCTCTAGAGAGTATGGTGTAGAGTGTATGGTGTAGAGTGTATGGTGTAGAGTGTAGGGTATAGAGTGTAGGGTATAGAGTGTAGGGTATAGAGTGTAGGGTATAGAGTGTATGTTATAGAGTGTAGGGTATAGAGTGTAGAGTGTAGGGTATAGAGTTTAGAGTTTAGTGTATAGAGTGTAGGGTATAGAGTGCAAATTGTAGAGTGTAGGGTATAGAGTGTATGGTATAGAGTGTAGGGTATAAAGTGTAGAGTGTAGTGTATAGAGTGTAGGGTGTAGAGTGTAGGGTGTAGGGTATAGAGTGTAGGGTATAGAGTGTAGGGTATAGAGTGTAGGGTGTAGAGTGTAGAGTGTAGGGTACAGAGTGCAGGGTGTAGAGTGTAGGGTATAGAGTGTAGAGTGTAGGGTATAGAGTGTAGGGTGTAGAGTGTAGGGTGTAGGGTATAGAGTGTAGGGTATAGAGTGTAGGGTATAGAGTGTAGGGTATAGAGTGTATGTTATAGAGTGTAGGGTATAGAGTGTAGAGTGTAGGGTATAGAGTGTAGGGTATAGAGTGTAGGGTATAGAGTGTAGGGTATAGGGTGTAGGGTATAGAGTGTAGGGTATAGAGTGTAGGGTAAAGAGTGTAGAGTGTAGGGTATAGAGTGTAGGGTAGAGAGTGTAGGGTGTAGAGTGTAGGGTGTAGAGTGTAGCGTATAGAGTGTAGGGTATAGAGTGTAGGGTATAGAGTGTAGGGTATAGAGTGTAGGGTATAGAGTGTAGGGTGTAGAGTGTAGGGTGTAGAGTGTAGGGTATAGAGTGTAGGGTAAAGAGTGTAGGGTATAGAGTGTAGGGTATAGAGTGTAGGGTGTAGAGTGTAGGGTGTAGAGTGTAGGGTATAGAGTGTAGGGAGTAGAGTGTAGGGTATAGAGTGTAGAGTGTAGGGTATAGAGTGTAGAGTGTAGGGAGTAGAGTGTAGAGTGTAGGGTATAGAGTGTAGGGTGTAGGGTATAGAGTGTAGGGTGTAGAGTGTAGGGTATAGAGTGTAGAGTGTAGGGTATAGAGTGTAGGGTGTAGGGTATAGAGTGTGGCGTATAGAGTATAGGGTGTAGCGTGTAGGGTATAGAGTGTAGGGTGTAGGGTATAGAGTGTAGAGTGTAGGGTATAGAGTGTAGGGTATAGAGTGTAGGGTATAGGGTGTAGGGTATAGAGTGTAGGGAATAGAGTGTAGGGTGTAAGGTGTAGAGTGTAGGGTATAGAGTGTAGGGTATATACTGTAGGGTATGGAGTGTAGGCTATAGAGTGTAGGGTATAGAGTGTAGAGTGTAGGGTATAGAGTGTAGGGTATAGAGTGTAGGGTATAGGGTATAGAGTGTAAGGTGTAGAGTGTAGGGTGTAGAGTGTAGGGTATAGAGTGTAGGGTATAGAGTGTAGGGTGTAGGGTATAGAGTGTAGGGTATAGAGTGTAGGGTATAGAGTGTAGGGTATAGAGTGTAGAGTGTAGAGTGTATGGTATAGAGTGTAGAGTGTAGAGTATAGAGTGTAGGGTATAGACTGTAGGGTATAGAGTGTGGCGTATAGATTGTAGGGTATAGAGTGTAGAGTGTAGGGTATAGAATGTAGGGTATAGAGTGTAGGGTATAGAGTGTAGGGAATAGAGTGTAGAGTGTAAGGTATAGAGTGTAGAGTGTAAGGTATAGAGTGTAGAGCGTAGGGTATAGACTGTAGGGTGTAGAGTGTAGGGAGTAGAGTGTAGGGTATAGAGTGTAGAGTGTAGGGTATAGAGTGCAGGGTATAGAGTGTAGGGTATAGAGTGTAGAGTGTAGGCTATAGAGTGTAGGGTATAGAGTGTAGAGTGTAGGGTATAGAGTGTAGGGTATAGAGTGTAGGGTATAGAGTGTAGGGTGTAGAGTGTAGGGTATAGAGTGCAGGTCGTAGAGTGTAGGGTATAGAGTGTAGGGTGTAGAGTGTAGGGTATAGAGTGTATAGTGTAGGGTATAGAGTGTAGGGTATAGAGTGTAGGGTATAGAGTGTATCGTGTAGGGTATAGAGTGTATGCTCTAGAGTGTATGGTGTAGAGTGTATGGTGTAGAGTGTATGGTGTAGAGTGTAGGGTATAGAGTGTAGGGTATAGAGTGTAGGGTATAGAGTGTAGGGTATAGAGTGTATGTTATAGAGTGTAGGGTATAGAGTGTAGAGTGTAGGGTATAGAGTTTAGAGTTTAGTGTATAGAGTGTAGGGTATAGAGTGCAAATTGTAGAGTGTAGGGTATAGAGTGTATGGTATAGAGTGTAGGGTATAAAGTGTAGAGTGTAGTGTATAGAGTGTAGGGTGTAGAGTGTAGGGTGTAGGGTATAGAGTGTAGGGTATAGAGTGTAGGGTATAGAGTGTAGGGTGTAGAGTGTAGAGTGTAGGGTACAGAGTGCAGGGTGTAGAGTGTAGGGTATAGAGTGTAGAGTGTAGGGTATAGAGTGTAGGGTGTAGAGTGTAGGGTGTAGGGTACAGAGTGTAGGGTATAGAGTGTAGGGTATAGAGTGTAGGGTATAGAGTGTATGTTATAGAGTGTAGGGTATAGAGTGTAGAGTGTAGGGTATAGAGTGTTGGGTATAGAGTGTAGGGTATAGAGTGTAGGGTATAGGGTGTAGGGTATAGAGTGTAGGGTATAGAGTGTGGGGTAAAGAGTGTAGAGTGTAGGGTATAGAGTGTAGGGTAGAGAGTGTAGGGTGTAGAGTGTAGGGTGTAGAGTGTAGGGTGTAGAGTGTAGCGTATAGAGTGTAGGGTATAGAGTGTAGGGTATAGAGTATAGGGTATAGAGTGTAGGGTGTAGAGTGTAGGGTGTAGAGTGTAGGGTATAGAGTGTAGGGTAAAGAGTGTAGGGTATAGAGTGTAGGGTATAGAGTGTAGGGTGTAGAGTGTAGGGTGTAGAGTGTAGGGTATAGAGTGTAGGGAGTAGAGTGTAGGGTATAGAGTGTAGAGTGTAGGGTATAGAGTGTAGAGTGTAGGGAGTAGAGTGTAGAGTGTAGGGTATAGAGTGTAGGGTGTAGGGTATAGAGTGTAGGGTGTAGAGTGTAGGGTATAGAGTGTAGAGTGTAGGGTAAAGAGTGTAGGGTGTAGGGTATAGAGTGTGGCGTATAGAGTATAGGGTGTAGCGTGTAGGGTATAGAGTGTAGGGTGTAGGGTATAGAGTGTAGAGTGTAGGGTATAGAGTGTAGGGTATAGAGTGTAGGGTATAGAGTGTAGGGTATAGAGTGTAGGGAATAGAGTGTAGGGTGTAAGGTGTAGAGTGAAGGGTATAGAGTGTAGGATATATACTGTAGGGTATGGAGTGTAGGCTATAGAGTGTAGGGTATAGAGTGTAGAGTGTAGGGTATAGAGTGTAGGGTATAGAGTGTAGGGTATAGGGTATAGAGTGTAAGGTGTAGAGTGTAGGGTGTAGAGTGTAGGGTATAGAGTGTAGGGTATAGAGTGTAGGGTGTAGGGTATAGAGTGTAGGGTATAGAGTGTAGGGTATAGAGTGTAGGGTATAGAGTGTAGAGTGTAGAGTGTATGGTATAGAGTGTAGAGTGTAGGGTATAGAGTGTAGGGTATAGACTGTAGGGTATAGAGTGTGGCGTATAGATTGTAGGGTATAGAGTGTAGAGTGTAGGGTATAGAATGTAGGGTATAGAGTGTAGGGTATAGAGTGTAGGGAATAGAGTGTAGAGTGTAAGGTATAGAGTGTAGAGTGTAAGGTATAGAGTGTAGAGCGTAGGGTATAGACTGTAGGGTGTAGAGTGTAGGGAGTAGAGTGTAGGGTATAGAGTGTAGAGTGTAGGGTATAGAGTGCAGGGTATAGAGTGTAGGGTATAGAGTGTAGAGTGTAGGCTATAGAGTGTAGGGTATAGAGTGTAGAGTGTAGGGTATAGAGTGTAGGGTATAGAGTGTAGGGTATAGAGTGTAGGGTGTAGAGTGTAGGGTATAGAGTGCAGGTTGTAGAGTGTAGGGTATAGAGTGTAGGGTGTAGAGTGTAGGGTATAGAGTGTATAGTGTAGGGTATAGAGTGTAGGGTATAGAGTGTAGGGTATAGAGTGTATCGTGTAGGGTATAGAGTGTATGCTCTAGAGAGTATGGTGTAGAGTGTATGGTGTAGAGTGTATGGTGTAGAGTGTAGGGTATAGAGTGTAGGGTATAGAGTGTAGGGTATAGAGTGTAGGGTATAGAGTGTATGTTATAGAGTGTAGGGTATAGAGTGTAGAGTGTAGGGTATAGAGTTTAGAGTTTAGTGTATAGAGTGTAGGGTATAGAGTGCAAATTGTAGAGTGTAGGGTATAGAGTGTATGGTATAGAGTGTAGGGTATAAAGTGTAGAGTGTAGTGTATAGAGTGTAGGGTGTAGAGTGTAGGGTGTAGGGTATAGAGTGTAGGGTATAGAGTGTAGGGTATAGAGTGTAGGGTGTAGAGTGTAGAGTGTAGGGTACAGAGTGCAGGGTGTAGAGTGTAGGGTATAGAGTGTAGAGTGTAGGGTATAGAGTGTAGGGTGTAGAGTGTAGGGTGTAGGGTATAGAGTGTAGGGTATAGAGTGTAGGGTATAGAGTGTAGGGTATAGAGTGTATGTTATAGAGTGTAGGGTATAGAGTGTAGAGTGTAGGGTATAGAGTGTAGGGTATAGAGTGTAGGGTATAGAGTGTAGGGTATAGGGTGTAGGGTATAGAGTGTAGGGTATAGAGTGTAGGGTAAAGAGTGTAGAGTGTAGGGTATAGAGTGTAGGGTAGAGAGTGTAGGGTGTAGAGTGTAGGGTGTAGAGTGTAGCGTATAGAGTGTAGGGTATAGAGTGTAGGGTATAGAGTGTAGGGTATAGAGTGTAGGGTATAGAGTGTAGGGTGTAGAGTGTAGGGTGTAGAGTGTAGGGTATAGAGTGTAGGGTAAAGAGTGTAGGGTATAGAGTGTAGGGTATAGAGTGTAGGGTGTAGAGTGTAGGGTGTAGAGTGTAGGGTATAGAGTGTAGGGAGTAGAGTGTAGGGTATAGAGTGTAGAGTGTAGGGTATAGAGTGTAGAGTGTAGGGAGTAGAGTGTAGAGTGTAGGGTATAGAGTGTAGGGTGTAGGGTATAGAGTGTAGGGTGTAGAGTGTAGGGTATAGAGTGTAGAGTGTAGGGTATAGAGTGTAGGGTGTAGGGTATAGAGTGTGGCGTATAGAGTATAGGGTGTAGCGTGTAGGGTATAGAGTGTAGGGTGTAGGGTATAGAGTGTAGAGTGTAGGGTATAGAGTGTAGGGTATAGAGTGTAGGGTATAGAGTGTAGGGTATAGAGTGTAGGGAATAGAGTGTAGGGTGTAAGGTGTAGAGTGTAGGGTATAGAGTGTAGGGTATATACTGTAGGGTATGGAGTGTAGGCTATAGAGTGTAGGGTATAGAGTGTAGAGTGTAGGGTATAGAGTGTAGGGTATAGAGTGTAGGGTATAGGGTATAGAGTGTAAGGTGTAGAGTGTAGGGTGTAGAGTGTAGGGTATAGAGTGTAGGGTATAGAGTGTAGGGTGTAGGGTATAGAGTGTAGGGTATAGAGTGCAGGGTATAGAGTGTAGGGTGTAGAGTGTAGAGTGTAGGGTACAGAGTGCAGGGTGTAGAGTGTAGGGTATAGAGTGTAGAGTGTAGGGTATAGAGTGTAGGGTGTAGAGTGTAGGGTGTAGGGTATAGAGTGTAGGGTATAGAGTGTAGGGTATAGAGTGTAGGGTATAGAGTGTATGTTATAGAGTGTAGGGTATAGAGTGTAGAGTGTAGGGTATAGAGTGTAGGGTATAGAGTGTAGGGTATAGAGTGTAGGGTATAGGGTGTAGGGTATAGAGTGTAGGGTATAGAGTGTAGGGTAAAGAGTGTAGAGTGTAGGGTATAGAGTGTAGGGTAGAGAGTGTAGGGTGTAGAGTGTAGGGTGTAGAGTGTAGCGTATAGAGTGTAGGGTATAGAGTGTAGGGTATAGAGTATAGGGTATAGAGTGTAGGGTGTAGAGTGTAGGGTGTAGAGTGTAGGGTATAGAGTGTAGGGTAAAGAGTGTAGGGTATAGAGTGTAGGGTATAGAGTGTAGGGTGTAGAGTGTAGGGTGTAGAGTGTAGGGTATAGAGTGTAGGGAGTAGAGTGTAGGGTATAGAGTGTAGAGTGTAGGGTATAGAGTGTAGAGTGTAGGGAGTAGAGTGTAGAGTGTAGGGTATAGAGTGTAGGGTGTAGGGTATAGAGTGTAGGGTGTAGAGTGTAGGGTATAGAGTTTAGAGTGTAGGGTATAGAGTGTAGGGTGTAGGGTATAGAGTGTGGCGTATAGAGTATAGGGTGTAGCGTGTAGGGTATAGAGTGTAGGGTGTAGGGTATAGAGTGTAGAGCGTAGGGTATAGAGTGTAGGGTATAGAGTGTAGGGTATAGAGTGTAGGGTATAGAGTGTAGGGAATAGAGTGTAGGGTGTAAGGTGTAGAGTGTAGGGTATAGAGTGTAGGGTATATACTGTAGGGTATGGAGTGTAGGCTATAGAGTGTAGGGTATAGAGTGTAGAGTGTAGGGTATAGAGTGTAGGGTATAGAGTGTAGGGTATAGGGTATAGAGTGTAAGGTGTAGAGTGTAGGGTGTAGAGTGTAGGGTATAGAGTGTAGGGTATAGAGTGTAGGGTGTAGGGTATAGAGTGTAGGGTATAGAGTGTAGGGTATAGAGTGTAGGGTATAGAGTGTAGAGTGTAGAGTGTATGGTATAGAGTGTAGAGTGTAGGGTATAGAGTGTAGGGTATAGACTGTAGGGTATAGAGTGTGGCGTATAGATTGTAGGGTATTGAGTGTAGAGTGTAGGGTATAGAATGTAGGGTATAGAGTGTAGGGTATAGAGTGTAGGGAATAGAGTGTAGAGTGTAAGGTATAGAGTGTAGAGTGTAAGGTATAGAGTGTAGAGCGTAGGGTATAGACTGTAGGGTGTAGAGTGTAGGGAGTAGAGTGTAGGGTATAGAGTGTAGAGTGTAGGGTATAGAGTGCAGGGTATAGAGTGTAGGGTATAGAGTGTAGAGTGTAGGCTATAGAGTGTAGGGTATAGAGTGTAGAGTGTAGGGTATAGAGTGTAGGGTATAGAGTGTAGGGTATAGAGTGTAGGGTGTAGAGTGTAGGGTATAGAGTGCAGGTTGTAGAGTGTAGGGTATAGAGTGTAGGGTGTAGAGTGTAGGGTATAGAGTGTATAGTGTAGGGTATAGCGTGTAGGGTATAGAGTGTAGGGTATAGAGTGTATCGTGTAGGGTATAGAGTGTATGCTCTAGAGAGTATGGTGTAGAGTGTATGGTGTAGAGTGTATGGTGTAGAGTGTAGGGTATAGAGTGTAGGGTATAGAGTGTAGGGTATAGAGTGTAGGGTATAGAGTGTATGTTATAGAGTGTAGGGTATAGAGTGTAGAGTGTAGGGTATAGAGTTTAGAGTTTAGTGTATAGAGTGTAGGGTATAGAGTGCAAATTGTAGAGTGTAGGGTATAGAGTGTATGGTATAGAGTGTAGGGTATAAAGTGTAGAGTGTAGTGTATAGAGTGTAGGGTGTAGAGTGTAGGGTGTAGGGTATAGAGTGTAGGGTATAGAGTGTAGGGTATAGAGTGTAGGGTGTAGAGTGTAGAGTGTAGGGTACAGAGTGCAGGGTGTAGAGTGTAGGGTATAGAGTGTAGAGTGTAGGGTATAGAGTGTAGGGTGTAGAGTGTAGGGTGTAGGGTATAGAGTGTAGGGTATAGAGTGTAGGGTATAGAGTGTAGGGTATAGAGTGTATGTTATAGAGTGTAGGGTATAGAGTGTAGAGTGTAGGGTATAGAGTGTAGGGTATAGAGTGTAGGGTATAGAGTGTAGGGTATAGGGTGTAGGGTATAGAGTGTAGGGTATAGAGTGTAGGGTAAAGAGTGTAGAGTGTAGGGTATAGAGTGTAGGGTAGAGAGTGTAGGGTGTAGAGTGTAGGGTGTAGAGTGTAGCGTATAGAGTGTAGGGTATAGAGTGTAGGGTATAGAGTGTAGGGTATAGAGTGTAGGGTATAGAGTGTAGGGTGTAGAGTGTAGGGTGTAGAGTGTAGGGTATAGAGTGTAGGGTAAAGAGTGTAGGGTATAGAGTGTAGGGTATAGAGTGTAGGGTGTAGAGTGTAGGGTGTAGAGTGTAGGGTATAGAGTGTAGGGAGTAGAGTGTAGGGTATAGAGTGTAGAGTGTAGGGTATAGAGTGTAGAGTGTAGGGAGTAGAGTGTAGAGTGTAGGGTATAGAGTGTAGGGTGTAGGGTATAGAGTGTAGGGTGTAGAGTGTAGGGTATAGAGTGTAGAGTGTAGGGTATAGAGTGTAGGGTGTAGGGTATAGAGTGTGGCGTATAGAGTATAGGGTGTAGCGTGTAGGGTATAGAGTGTAGGGTGTAGGGTATAGAGTGTAGAGTGTAGGGTATAGAGTGTAGGGTATAGAGTGTAGGGTATAGGGTGTAGGGTATAGAGTGTAGGGAATAGAGTGTAGGGTGTAAGGTGTAGAGTGTAGGGTATAGAGTGTAGGGTATATACTGTAGGGTATGGAGTGTAGGCTATAGAGTGTAGGGTATAGAGTGTAGAGTGTAGGGTATAGAGTGTAGGGTATAGAGTGTAGGGTATAGGGTATAGAGTGTAAGGTGTAGAGTGTAGGGTGTAGAGTGTAGGGTATAGAGTGTAGGGTATAGAGTGTAGGGTGTAGGGTATAGAGTGTAGGGTATAGAGTGTAGGGTATAGAGTGTAGGGTATAGAGTGTAGAGTGTAGAGTGTATGGTATAGAGTGTAGAGTGTAGAGTATAGAGTGTAGGGTATAGACTGTAGGGTATAGAGTGTGGCGTATAGATTGTAGGGTATAGAGTGTAGAGTGTAGGGTATAGAATGTAGGGTATAGAGTGTAGGGTATAGAGTGTAGGGAATAGAGTGTAGAGTGTAAGGTATAGAGTGTAGAGTGTAAGGTATAGAGTGTAGAGCGTAGGGTATAGACTGTAGGGTGTAGAGTGTAGGGAGTAGAGTGTAGGGTATAGAGTGTAGAGTGTAGGGTATAGAGTGCAGGGTATAGAGTGTAGGGTATAGAGTGTAGAGTGTAGGCTATAGAGTGTAGGGTATAGAGTGTAGAGTGTAGGGTATAGAGTGTAGGGTATAGAGTGTAGGGTATAGAGTGTAGGGTGTAGAGTGTAGGGTATAGAGTGCAGGTCGTAGAGTGTAGGGTATAGAGTGTAGGGTGTAGAGTGTAGGGTATAGAGTGTATAGTGTAGGGTATAGAGTGTAGGGTATAGAGTGTAGGGTATAGAGTGTATCGTGTAGGGTATAGAGTGTATGCTCTAGAGTGTATGGTGTAGAGTGTATGGTGTAGAGTGTATGGTGTAGAGTGTAGGGTATAGAGTGTAGGGTATAGAGTGTAGGGTATAGAGTGTAGGGTATAGAGTGTATGTTATAGAGTGTAGGGTATAGAGTGTAGAGTGTAGGGTATAGAGTTTAGAGTTTAGTGTATAGAGTGTAGGGTATAGAGTGCAAATTGTAGAGTGTAGGGTATAGAGTGTATGGTATAGAGTGTAGGGTATAAAGTGTAGAGTGTAGTGTATAGAGTGTAGGGTGTAGAGTGTAGGGTGTAGGGTATAGAGTGTAGGGTATAGAGTGTAGGGTATAGAGTGTAGGGTGTAGAGTGTAGAGTGTAGGGTACAGAGTGCAGGGTGTAGAGTGTAGGGTATAGAGTGTAGAGTGTAGGGTATAGAGTGTAGGGTGTAGAGTGTAGGGTGTAGGGTACAGAGTGTAGGGTATAGAGTGTAGGGTATAGAGTGTAGGGTATAGAGTGTATGTTATAGAGTGTAGGGTATAGAGTGTAGAGTGTAGGGTATAGAGTGTTGGGTATAGAGTGTAGGGTATAGAGTGTAGGGTATAGGGTGTAGGGTATAGAGTGTAGGGTATAGAGTGTGGGGTAAAGAGTGTAGAGTGTAGGGTATAGAGTGTAGGGTAGAGAGTGTAGGGTGTAGAGTGTAGGGTGTAGAGTGTAGCGTATAGAGTGTAGGGTATAGAGTGTAGGGTATAGAGTGTAGGGTATAGAGTGTAGGGTATAGAGTGTAGGGTGTAGAGTGTAGGGTGTAGAGTGTAGGGTATAGAGTGTAGGGTAAAGAGTGTAGGGTATAGAGTGTAGGGTATAGAGTGTAGGGTGTAGAGTGTAGGGTGTAGAGTGTAGGGTATAGAGTGTAGGGAGTAGAGTGTAGGGTATAGAGTGTAGAGTGTAGGGTATAGAGTGTAGAGTGTAGGGAGTAGAGTGTAGAGTGTAGGGTATAGAGTGTAGGGTGTAGGGTATAGAGTGTAGGGTGTAGAGTGTAGGGTATAGAGTGTAGGGTATAGAGTGTAGGGTGTAGGGTATAGAGTGTGGCGTATAGAGTATAGGGTGTAGCGTGTAGGGTATAGAGTGTAGGGTGTAGGGTATAGAGTGTAGAGTGTAGGGTATAGAGTGTAGGGTATAGAGTGTAGGGTATAGAGTGTAGGGTATAGAGTGTAGGGAATAGAGTGTAGGGTGTAAGGTGTAGAGTGTAGGGTATAGAGTGTAGGGTATATACTGTAGGGTATGGAGTGTAGGCTATAGAGTGTAGGGTACAGAGTGTAGAGTGTAGGGTATAGAGTGTAGGGTATAGAGTGTAGGGTATAGGGTATAGAGTGTAAGGTGTAGAGTGTAGGGTGTAGAGTGTAGGGTATAGAGTGTAGGGTATAGAGTGTAGGGTGTAGGGTATAGAGTGTAGGGTATAGAGTGTAGGGTATAGAGTGTAGGGTGTAGAGTGTAGAGTGTAGGGTACAGAGTGCAGGGTGTAGAGTGTAGGGTATAGAGTGTAGAGTGTAGGGTATAGAGTGTAGGGTGTAGAGTGTAGGGTGTAGGGTATAGAGTGTAGGGTATAGAGTGTAGGGTATAGAGTGTAGGGTATAGAGTGTATGTTATAGAGTGTAGGGTATAGAGTGTAGAGTGTAGGGTATAGAGTGTAGGGTATAGAGTGTAGGGTATAGAGTGTAGGGTATAGGGTGTAGGGTATAGAGTGTAGGGTATAGAGTGTAGGGTAAAGAGTGTAGAGTGTAGGGTATAGAGTGTAGGGTAGAGAGTGTAGGGTGTAGAGTGTAGGGTGTAGAGTGTAGCGTATAGAGTGTAGGGTATAGAGTGTAGGGTATAGAGTGTAGGGTATAGAGTGTAGGGTGTAGAGTGTAGGGTGTAGAGTGTAGGGTATAGAGTGTAGGGTAAAGAGTGTAGGGTATAGAGTGTAGGGTATAGAGTGTAGGGTGTAGAGTGTAGGGTGTAGAGTGTAGGGTATAGAGTGTAGGGAGTAGAGTGTAGGGTATAGAGTGTAGAGTGTAGGGTATAGAGTGTAGAGTGTAGGGAGTAGAGTGTAGAGTGTAGGGTATAGAGTGTAGGGTGTAGGGTATAGAGTGTAGGGTGTAGAGTGTAGGGTATAGAGTGTAGAGTGTAGGGTATAGAGTGTAGGGTGTAGGGTATAGAGTGTGGCGTATAGAGTATAGGGTGTAGCGTGTAGGGTATAGAGTGTAGGGTGTAGGGTATAGAGTGTAGAGTGTAGGGTATAGAGTGTAGGGTATAGAGTGTAGGGTATAGAGTGTAGGGTATAGAGTGTAGGGAATAGAGTGTAGGGTGTAAGGTGTAGAGTGTAGGGTATAGAGTGTAGGGTATATACTGTAGGGTATGGAGTGTAGGCTATAGAGTGTAGGGTATAGAGTGTAGAGTGTAGGGTATAGAGTGTAGGGTATAGAGTGTAGGGTATAGGGTATAGAGTGTAAGGTGTAGAGTGTAGGGTGTAGAGTGTAGGGTATAGAGTGTAGGGTATAGAGTGTAGGGTGTAGGGTATAGAGTGTAGGGTATAGAGTGTAGGGTATAGAGTGTAGGGTATAGAGTGTAGAGTGTAGAGTGTATGGTATAGAGTGTAGAGTGTAGGGTATAGAGTGTAGGGTATAGACTGTAGGGTATAGAGTGTGGTGTATAGATTGTAGGGTATAGAGTGTAGAGTGTAGGGTATAGAATGTAGGGTATAGAGTGTAGGGTATAGAGTGTAGGGAATAGAGTGTAGAGTGTAAGGTATAGAGTGTAGAGTGTAAGGTATAGAGTGTAGAGCGTAGGGTATAGACTGTAGGGTGTAGAGTGTAGGGAGTAGAGTGTAGGGTATAGAGTGTAGAGTGTAGGGTATAGAGTGCAGGGTATAGAGTGTAGGGTATAGAGTGTAGAGTGTAGGCTATAGAGTGTAGGGTATAGAGTGTAGAGTGTAGGGTATAGAGTGTAGGGTATAGAGTGTAGGGTATAGAGTGTAGGGTGTAGAGTGTAGGGTATAGAGTGCAGGTTGTAGAGTGTAGGGTATAGAGTGTAGGGTGTAGAGTGTAGGGTATAGAGTGTATAGTGTAGGGTATAGAGTGTAGGGTATAGAGTGTAGGGTATAGAGTGTATCGTGTAGGGTATAGAGTGTATGCTCTAGAGTGTATGGTGTAGAGTGTATGGTGTAGAGTGTATGGTGTAGAGTGTAGGGTATAGAGTGTAGGGTATAGAGTGTAGGGTATAGAGTGTAGGGTATAGAGTGTATGTTATAGAGTGTAGGGTATAGAGTGTAGAGTGTAGGGTATAGAGTTTAGAGTTTAGTGTATAGAGTGTAGGGTATAGAGTGCAAATTGTAGAGTGTAGGGTATAGAGTGTATGGTATAGAGTGTAGGGTATAAAGTGTAGAGTGTAGTGTATAGAGTGTAGGGTGTAGAGTGTAGGGTGTAGGGTATAGAGTGTAGGGTATAGAGTGTAGGGTATAGAGTGTAGGGTGTAGAGTGTAGAGTGTAGGGTACAGAGTGCAGGGTGTAGAGTGTAGGGTATAGAGTGTAGAGTGTAGGGTATAGAGTGTAGGGTGTAGGGTGTAGGGTATAGAGTGTAGGGTATAGAGTGTAGGGTATAGAGTGTAGGGTATAGAGTGTATGTTATAGAGTGTAGGGTATAGAGTGTAGAGTGTAGGGTATAGAGTGTAGGGTATAGAGTGTAGGGTATAGAGTGTAGGGTATAGGTTGTAGGGTATAGAGTGTAGGGTATAGAGTGTAGGGTAAAGAGTGTAGAGTGTAGGGTATAGAGTGTAGGGTAGAGAGTGTAGGGTGTAGAGTGTAGGGTGTAGAGTGTAGCGTATAGAGTGTAGGGTATAGAGTGTAGGGTATAGAGTGTAGGGTATAGAGTGTAGGGTATAGAGTGTAGGGTGTAGAGTGTAGGGTGTAGAGTGTAGGGTATAGAGTGTAGGGTATAGAGTGTAGGGTATAGAGTGTAGGGTGTAGAGTGTAGGGTGTAGAGTGTAGGGTATAGAGTGTAGGGAGTAGAGTGTAGGGTATAGAGTGTAGAGTGTAGGGTATAGAGTGTAGAGTGTAGGGAGTAGAGTGTAGAGTGTAGGGTATAGAGTGTAGGGTGTAGGGTATAGAGTGTAGGGTGTAGAGTGTAGGGTATAGAGTGTAGAGTGTAGGGTATAGAGTGTAGGGTGTAGGGTATAGAGTGTGGCGTATAGAGTATAGGGTGTAGCGTGTAGGGTATAGAGTGTAGGGTGTAGGGTATAGAGTGTAGAGTGTAGGGTATAGAGTGTAGGGTATAGAGTGTAGGGTATAGAGTGTAGGGTATAGAGTGTAGGGAATAGAGTGTAGTGTGTAAGGTGTAGAGTGTAGGGTATAGAGTGTAGGGTATATACTGTAGGGTATGGAGTGTAGGCTATAGAGTGTAGGGTATAGAGTGTAGAGTGTAGGGTATAGAGTGTAGGGTATAGAGTGTAGGGTATAGGGTATAGAGTGTAAGGTGTAGAGTGTAGGGTGTAGAGTGTAGGGTATAGAGTGTAGGGTATAGAGTGTAGGGTGTAGGGTATAGAGTGTAGGGTATAGAGTGTAGGGTATAGAGTGTAGGGTATAGAGTGTAGAGTGTAGAGTGTATGGTATAGAGTGTAGAGTGTAGGGTATAGAGTGTAAGGTATAGATTGTAGGGTATAGAGTGTGGCGTATAGATTGTAGGGTATAGAGTGTAGAGTGTAGGGTATAGAATGTAGGGTATAGAGTGTAGGGTATAGAGTGTAGGGAATAGAGTGTAGAGTGTAAGGTGTAGAGTGTAGAGTGTAAGGTATAGAGTGTAGAGCGTAGGGTATAGACTGTAGGGTGTAGAGTGTAGGGAGTAGAGTGTAGGGTATAGAGTGTAGAGTGTAGGGTATAGAGTGCAGGGTATAGAGTGTAGGGTATAGAGTGTAGAGTGTAGGCTATAGAGTGTAGGGTATAGAGTGTAGAGTGTAGGGTATAGAGTGTAGGGTTTAGAGTGTAGGGTATAGAGTGTAGGGTGTAGAGTGTAGGGTATAGAGTGCAGGTTGTAGAGTGTAGGGTATAGAGTGTAGGGTGTAGAGTGTAGGGTATAGAGTGTATAGTGTAGGGTATAGAGTGTAGGGTATAGAGTGTAGGGTATAGAGTGTATCGTGTAGGGTATAGAGTGTATGCTCTAGAGTGTATGGTGTAGAGTGTATGGTGTAGAGTGTATGGTGTAGAGTGTAGGGTATAGAGTGTAGGGTATAGAGTGTAGGGTATAGAGTGTAGGGTATAGAGTGTATGTTATAGAGTGTAGGGTATAGAGTGTAGAGTGTAGGGTATAGAGTTTAGAGTTTAGTGTATAGAGTGTAGGGTATAGAGTGCAAATTGTAGAGTGTAGGGTATAGAGTGTATGGTATAGAGTGTAGGGTATAAAGTGTAGAGTGTAGTGTATAGAGTGTAGGGTGTAGAGTGTAGGGTGTAGGGTATAGAGTGTAGGGTATAGAGTGTAGGGTATAGAGTGTAGGGTGTAGAGTGTAGAGTGTAGGGTACAGAGTGCAGGGTGTAGAGTGTAGGGTATAGAGTGTAGAGTGTAGGGTATAGAGTGTAGGGTGTAGAGTGTAGGGTGTAGGGTATAGAGTGTAGGGTATAGAGTGTAGGGTATAGAGTGTAGGGTATAGAGTGTATGTTATAGAGTGTAGGGTATAGAGTGTAGAGTGTAGGGTATAGAGTGTAGGGTATAGAGTGTAGGGTATAGAGTGTAGGGTATAGGGTGTAGGGTATAGAGTGTAGGGTATAGAGTGTAGGGTAAAGAGTGTAGAGTGTAGGGTATAGAGTGTAGGGTAGAGAGAGTAGGGTGTAGAGTGTAGGGTGTAGAGTGTAGCGTATAGAGTGTAGGGTATAGAGTGTAGGGTATAGAGTGTAGGGTATAGAGTGTAGGGTGTAGAGTGTAGGGTGTAGAGTGTAGGGTATAGAGTGTAGGGTAAAGAGTGTAGGGTATAGAGTGTAGGGTATAGAGTGTAGGGTGTAGAGTGTAGGGTGTAGAGTGTAGGGTATAGAGTGTAGGGAGTAGAGTGTAGGGTATAGAGTGTAGAGTGTAGGGTATAGAGTGTAGAGTGTAGGGAGTAGAGTGTAGAGTGTAGGGTATAGAGTGTAGGGTGTAGGGTATAGAGTGTAGGGTGTAGAGTGTAGGGTATAGAGTGTAGAGTGTAGGGTATAGAGTGTAGGGTGTAGGGTATAGAGTGTGGCGTATAGAGTATAGGGTGTAGCGTGTAGGGTATAGAGTGTAGGGTGTAGGGTATAGAGTGTAGAGTGTAGGGTATAGAGTGTAGGGTATAGAGTGTAGGGTATAGAGTGTAGGGTATAGAGTGTAGGGAATAGAGTGTAGGGTGTAAGGTGTAGAGTGTAGGGTATAGAGTGTAGGGTATATACTGTAGGGTATGGAGTGTAGGCTATAGAGTGTAGGGTATAGAGTGTAGAGTGTAGGGTATAGAGTGTAGGGTATAGAGTGTAGGGTATAGGGTATAGAGTGTAAGGTGTAGAGTGTAGGGTGTAGAGTGTAGGGTATAGAGTGTAGGGTATAGAGTGTAGGGTGTAGGGTATAGAGTGTAGGGTGTAGAGTGTAGGGTATAGAGTGTAGGGTGTAGAGTGTAGAGTGTAGGGTACAGAGTGCAGGGTGTAGAGTGTAGGGTATAGAGTGTAGAGTGTAGGGTATAGAGTGTAGGGTGTAGAGTGTAGGGTGTAGGGTATAGAGTGTAGGGTATAGAGTGTAGGGTATAGAGTGTAGGGTATAGAGTGTATGTTATAGAGTGTAGGGTATAGAGTGTAGAGTGTAGGGTATAGAGTGTAGGGTATAGAGTGTAGGGTATAGAGTGTAGGGTATAGGGTGTAGGGTATAGAGTGTAGGGTATAGAGTGTAGGGTAAAGAGTGTAGAGTGTAGGGTATAGAGTGTAGGGTAGAGAGTGTAGGGTGTAGAGTGTAGGGTGTAGAGTGTAGCGTATAGAGTGTAGGGTATAGAGTGTAGGGTATAGAGTGTAGGGTATAGAGTGTAGGGTATAGAGTGTAGGGTGTAGAGTGTAGGGTGTAGAGTGTAGGGTATAGAGTGTAGGGTAAAGAGTGTAGGGTATAGAGTGTAGGGTATAGAGTGTAGGGTGTAGAGTGTAGGGTGTAGAGTGTAGGGTATAGAGTGTAGGGAGTAGAGTGTAGGGTATAGAGTGTAGAGTGTAGGGTATAGAGTGTAGAGTGTAGGGAGTAGAGTGTAGAGTGTAGGGTATAGAGTGTAGGGTGTAGGGTATAGAGTGTAGGGTGTAGAGTGTAGGGTATAGAGTGTAGAGTGTAGGGTATAGAGTGTAGGGTGTAGGGTATAGAGTGTGGCGTATAGAGTATAGGGTGTAGCGTGTAGGGTATAGAGTGTAGGGTGTAGGGTATAGAGTGTAGAGTGTAGGGTATAGAGTGTAGGGTATAGAGTGTAGGGTATAGAGTGTAGGGTATAGAGTGTAGGGAATAGAGTGTAGGGTGTAAGGTGTAGAGTGTAGGGTATAGAGTGTAGGGTATATACTGTAGGGTATGGAGTGTAGGCTATAGAGTGTAGGGTATAGAGTGTAGAGTGTAGGGTATAGAGTGTAGGGTATAGAGTGTAGGGTATAGGGTATAGAGTGTAAGGTGTAGAGTGTAGGGTGTAGAGTGTAGGGTATAGAGTGTAGGGTATAGAGTGTAGGGTGTAGGGTATAGAGTGTAGGGTATAGAGTGTAGGGTATAGAGTGTAGGGTATAGAGTGTAGAGTGTAGAGTGTATGGTATAGAGTGTAGAGTGTAGGGTATAGAGTGTAGGGTATAGACTGTAGGGTATAGAGTGTGGCGTATAGATTGTAGGGTATAGAGTGTAGAGTGTAGGGTATAGAATGTAGGGTATAGAGTGTAGGGTATAGAGTGTAGGGAATAGAGTGTAGAGTGTAAGGTATAGAGCGTAGAGTGTAAGGTATAGAGTGTAGAGCGTAGGGTATAGACTGTAGGGTGTAGAGTGTAGGGAGTAGAGTGTAGGGTATAGAGTGTAGAGTGTAGGGTATAGAGTGCAGGGTATAGAGTGTAGGGTATAGAGTGTAGAGTGTAGGCTATAGAGTGTAGGGTATAGAGTGTAGAGTGTAGGGTATAGAGTGTAGGGTATAGAGTGTAGGGTATAGAGTGTAGGGTGTAGAGTGTAGGGTATAGAGTGCAGGTTGTAGAGTGTAGGGTATAGAGTGTAGGGTGTAGAGTGTAGGGTATAGAGTGTATAGTGTAGGGTATAGAGTTTAGGGTATAGAGTGTAGGGTATAGAGTGTATCGTGTAGGGTATAGAGTGTATGCTCTAGAGTGTATGGTGTAGAGTGTATGGTGTAGAGTGTATGGTGTAGAGTGTAGGGTATAGAGTGTAGGGTATAGAGTGTAGGGTATAGAGTGTAGGGTATAGAGTGTATGTTATAGAGTGTAGGGTATAGAGTGTAGAGTGTAGGGTATAGAGTTTAGAGTTTAGTGTATAGAGT
Organism: Ranitomeya imitator; assembly: GCF_032444005.1. Lineage (NCBI taxonomy): Eukaryota > Metazoa > Chordata > Amphibia > Anura > Dendrobatidae > Ranitomeya > Ranitomeya imitator. The sequence goes on from NW_027193431.1 coordinate 34,997, forward strand.
GTAGGGTATAGAGTGCAAATTGTAGAGTGTAGGGTATAGAGTGTATGGTATAGAGTGTAGGGTATAAAGTGTAGAGTGTAGTGTATAGAGTGTAGGGTGTAGAGTGTAGGGTGTAGGGTATAGAGTGTAGGGTATAGAGTGTAGGGTATAGAGTGTAGGGTGTAGAGTGTAGAGTGTAGGGTACAGAGTGCAGGGTGTAGAGTGTAGGGTATAGAGTGTAGAGTGTAGGGTATAGAGTGTAGGGTGTAGAGTGTAGGGTGTAGGGTATAGAGTGTAGGGTATAGTGTGTAGGGTATAGAGTGTAGGGTATAGAGTGTATGTTATAGAGTGTAGGGTATAGAGTGTAGAGTGTAGGGTATAGAGTGTAGGGTATAGAGTGTAGGGTATAGAGTGTAGGGTATAGGGTGTAGGGTATAGAGTGTAGGGTATAGAGTGTAGGGTAAAGAGTGTAGAGTGTAGGGTATAGAGTGTAGGGTAGAGAGTGTAGGGTGTAGAGTGTAGGGTGTAGAGTGTAGCGTATAGAGTGTAGGGTATAGAGTGTAGGGTATAGAGTGTAGGGTATAGAGTGTAGGGTATAGAGTGTAGGGTGTAGAGTGTAGGGTGTAGAGTGTAGGGTATAGAGTGTAGGGTAAAGAGTGTAGGGTATAGAGTGTAGGGTATAGAGTGTAGGGTGTAGAGTGTAGGGTGTAGAGTGTAGGGTATAGAGTGTAGGGAGTAGAGTGTAGGGTATAGAGTGTAGAGTGTAGGGTATAGAGTGTAGAGTGTAGGGAGTAGAGTGTAGAGTGTAGGGTATAGAGTGTAGGGTGTAGGGTATAGAGTGTAGGGTGTAGAGTGTAGGGTATAGAGTGTAGAGTGTAGGGTATAGAGTGTAGGGTGTAGGGTATAGAGTGTGGCGTATAGAGTATAGGGTGTAGCGTGTAGGGTATAGAGTGTAGGGTGTAGGGTATAGAGTGTAGAGTGTAGGGTATAGAGTGTAGGGTATAGAGTGTAGGGTATAGAGTGTAGGGTATAGAGTGTAGGGAATAGAGTGTAGGGTGTAAGGTGTAGAGTGTAGGGTATAGAGTGTAGGGTATATACTGTAGGGTATGGAGTGTAGGCTATAGAGTGTAGGGTATAGAGTGTAGAGTGTAGGGTATAGAGTGTAGGGTATAGAGTGTAGGGTATAGGGTATAGAGTGTAAGGTGTAGAGTGTAGGGTGTAGAGTGTAGGGTATAGAGTGTAGGGTATAGAGTGTAGGGTGTAGGGTATAGAGTGTAGGGTATAGAGTGTAGGGTATAGAGTGTAGGGTATAGAGTGTAGAGTGTAGAGTGTATGGTATAGAGTGTAGAGTGTAGGGTATAGAGTGTAGGGTATAGACTGTAGGGTATAGAGTGTGGCGTATAGATTGTAGGGTATAGAGTGTAGAGTGTAGGGTATAGAATGTAGGGTATAGAGTGTAGGGTATAGAGTGTAGGGAATAGAGTGTAGAGTGTAAGGTATAGAGTGTAGAGTGTAAGGTATAGAGTGTAGAGCGTAGGGTATAGACTGTAGGGTGTAGAGTGTAGGGAGTAGAGTGTAGGGTATAGAGTGTAGAGTGTAGGGTATAGAGTGCAGGGTATAGAGTGTAGGGTATAGAGTGTAGAGTGTAGGCTATAGAGTGTAGGGTATAGAGTGTAGAGTGTAGGGTATAGAGTGTAGGGTATAGAGTGTAGGGTATAGAGTGTAGGGTGTAGAGTGTAGGGTATAGAGTGCAGGTTGTAGAGTGTAGGGTATAGAGTGTAGGGTGTAGAGTGTAGGGTATAGAGTGTATAGTGTAGGGTATAGAGTGTAGGGTATAGAGTGTAGGGTATAGAGTGTATCGTGTAGGGTATAGAGTGTATGCTCTAGAGTGTATGGTGTAGAGTGTATGGTGTAGAGTGTATGGTGTAGAGTGTAGGGTATAGAGTGTAGAGTATAGAGTGTAGGGTATAGAGTGTAGGGTATAGAGTGTATGTTATAGAGTGTAGGGTATAGAGTGTAGGGAGTAGAGTGTAGGGTATAGAGTGTAGAGTGTAGGGTATAGAGTGAAGAGTGTAGGGAGTAGAGTGTAGAGTGTAGGGTATAGAGTGTAGGGTGTAGAGTGTAGGGTATAGAGTGTATCGTGTAGGGTATAGAGTGTATGCTCTAGAGTGTATGGTGTAGAGTGTATGGTGTAGAGTGTATGGTGTAGAGTGTAGGGTATAGAGTGTAGGGTATAGAGTGTAGGGTATAGAGTGTAGGGTATAGAGTGTATGTTATAGAGTGTAGGGTATAGAGTGTAGGGAGTAGAGTGTAGGGTATAGAGTGTAGAGTGTAGGGTATAGAGTGTAGAGTGTAGGGAGTAGAGTGTAGAGTGTAGGGTATAGAGTGTAGGGTGTAGGGTATAGAGTGTGGCGTATAGAGTATAGGGTGTAGCGTGTAGGGTATAGAGTGTAGGGTGTAGGGTATAGAGTGTAGAGTGTAGGGTATAGAGTGTAGGGTATAGAGTGTAGGGTATAGAGTGTAGGGTATAGAGTGTAGGGAATAGAGTGTAGGGTGTAAGGTGTAGAGTGTAGGGTATAGAGTGTAGGGTATATACTGTAGGGTATGGAGTGTAGGCTATAGAGTGTAGGGTATAGAGTGTAGAGTGTAGGGTATAGAGTGTAGGGTATAGAGTGTAGGGTATAGGGTATAGAGTGTAAGGTGTAGAGTGTAGGGTGTAGAGTGTAGGGTATAGAGTGTAGGGTATAGAGTGTAGGGTGTAGGGTATAGAGTGTAGGGTATAGAGTGTAGGGTATAGAGTGTAGGGTGTAGAGTGTAGAGTGTAGGGTACAGAGTGCAGGGTGTAGAGTGTAGGGTATAGAGTGTAGAGTGTAGGGTATAGAGTGTAGGGTGTAGAGTGTAGGGTGTAGGGTATAGAGTGTAGGGTATAGAGTGTAGGGTATAGAGTGTAGGTTATAGAGTGTATGTTATAGAGTGTAGGGTATAGAGTGTAGAGTGTAGGGTATAGAGTGTAGGGTATAGAGTGTAGGGTATAGAGTGTAGGGTATAGGGTGTAGGGTATAGAGTGTAGGGTATAGAGTGTAGGGTAAAGAGTGTAGAGTGTAGGGTATAGAGTGTAGGGTAGAGAGTGTAGGGTGTAGAGTGTAGGGTGTAGAGTGTAGCGTATAGAGTGTAGGGTATAGAGTGTAGGGTATAGAGTGTAGGGTATAGAGTGTAGGGTATAGAGTGTAGGGTGTAGAGTGTAGGGTGTAGAGTGTAGGGTATAGAGTGTAGGGTAAAGAGTGTAGGGTATAGAGTGTAGGGTATAGAGTGTAGGGTGTAGAGTGTAGGGTGTAGAGTGTAGGGTATAGAGTGTAGGGAGTAGAGTGTAGGGTATAGAGTGTAGAGTGTAGGGTATAGAGTGTAGAGTGTAGGGAGTAGAGTGTAGTGTGTAGGGTATAGAGTGTAGGGTGTAGGGTATAGAGTGTAGGGTGTAGAGTGTAGGGTATAGAGTGTAGAGTGTAGGGTATAGAGTGTAGGGTGTAGGGTATAGAGTGTGGCGTATAGAGTATAGGGTGTAGCGTGTAGGGTATAGAGTGTAGGGTGTAGGGTATAGAGTGTAGAGTGTAGGGTATAGAGTGTAGGGTATAGAGTGTAGGGTATAGAGTGTAGGGTATAGAGTGTAGGGAATAGAGTGTAGGGTGTAAGGTGTAGAGTGTAGGGTATAGAGTGTAGGGTATATACTGTAGGGTATGGAGTGTAGGCTATAGAGTGTAGGGTATAGAGTGTAGAGTGTAGGGTATAGAGTGTAGGGTATAGAGTGTAGGGTATAGGGTATAGAGTGTAAGGTGTAGAGTGTAGGGTGTAGAGTGTAGGGTATAGAGTGTAGGGTATAGAGTGTAGGGTGTAGGGTATAGAGTGTAGGGTATAGAGTGTAGGGTATAGAGTGTAGGGTATAGAGTGTAGAGTGTAGAGTGTATGGTATAGAGTGTAGAGTGTAGGGTATAGAGTGTAGGGTATAGACTGTAGGGTATAGAGTGTGGCGTATAGATTGTAGGGTATAGAGTGTAGAGTGTAGGGTATAGAATGTAGGGTATAGAGTGTAGGGTATAGAGTGTAGGGAATAGAGTGTAGAGTGTAAGGTATAGAGCGTAGAGTGTAAGGTATAGAGTGTAGAGCGTAGGGTATAGACTGTAGGGTGTAGAGTGTAGGGAGTAGAGTGTAGGGTATAGAGTGTAGAGTGTAGGGTATAGAGTGCAGGGTATAGAGTGTAGGGTATAGAGTGTAGAGTGTAGGCTATAGAGTGTAGGGTATAGAGTGTAGAGTGTAGGGTATAGAGTGTAGGGTATAGAGTGTAGGGTATAGAGTGTAGGGTGTAGAGTGTAGGGTATAGAGTGCAGGTTGTAGAGTGTAGGGTATAGAGTGTAGGGTGTAGAGTGTAGGGTATAGAGTGTATAGTGTAGGGTATAGAGTGTAGGGTATAGAGTGTAGGGTATAGAGTGTATCGTGTAGGGTATAGAGTGTATGCTCTAGAGTGTATGGTGTAGAGTGTATGGTGTAGAGTGTATGGTGTAGAGTGTAGGGTATAGAGTGTAGGGTATAGAGTGTAGGGTATAGAGTGTAGGGTATAGAGTGTATGTTATAGAGTGTAGGGTATAGAGTGTAGAGTGTAGGGTATAGAGTTTAGAGTTTAGTGTATAGAGTGTAGGGTATAGAGTGCAAATTGTAGAGTGTAGGGTATAGAGTGTATGGTATAGAGTGTAGGGTATAAAGTGTAGAGTGTAGTGTATAGAGTGTAGGGTGTAGAGTGTAGGGTGTAGGGTATAGAGTGTAGGGTATAGAGTGTAGGGTATAGAGTGTAGGGTGTAGAGTGTAGAGTGTAGGGTACAGAGTGCAGGGTGTAGAGTGTAGGGTATAGAGTGTAGAGTGTAGGGTATAGAGTGTAGGGTGTAGAGTGTAGGGTGTAGGGTATAGAGTGTAGGGTATAGAGTGTAGGGTATAGAGTGTAGGGTATAGAGTGTAGAGTGTAGGGTATAGAGTGTAGGGTATAGAGTGTAGGGTATAGGGTATAGAGTGTAAGGTGTAGAGTGTAGGGTGTAGAGTGTAGGGTATAGAGTGTAGGGTATAGAGTGTAGGGTGTAGGGTATAGAGTGTAGGGTATAGAGTGTAGGGTATAGAGTGTAGGGTATAGAGTGTAGAGTGTAGAGTGTATGGTATAGAGTGTAGAGTGTAGGGTATAGAGTGTAGGGTATAGACTGTAGGGTATAGAGTGTGGCGTATAGATTGTAGGGTATAGAGTGTAGAGTGTAGGGTATAGAATGTAGGGTATAGAGTGTAGGGTATAGAGTGTAGGGAATAGAGTGTAGAGTTGTAAGGTATAGAGCGTAGAGTGTAAGGTATAGAGTGTAGAGCGTAGGGTATAGACTGTAGGGTGTAGAGTGTAGGGAGTAGAGTGTAGGGTATAGAGTGTAGAGTGTAGGGTATAGAGTGCAGGGTATAGAGTGTAGGGTATAGAGTGTAGAGTGTAGGCTATAGAGTGTAGGGTATAGAGTGTAGAGTGTAGGGTATAGAGTGTAGGGTATAGAGTGTAGGGTATAGAGTGTAGGGTGTAGAGTGTAGGGTATAGAGTGCAGGTTGTAGAGTGTAGGGTATAGAGTGTAGGGTGTAGAGTGTAGGGTATAGAGTGTATAGTGTAGGGTATAGAGTGTAGGGTATAGAGTGTATCGTGTAGGGTATAGAGTGTATGCTCTAGAGTGTATGGTGTAGAGTGTATGGTGTAGAGTGTATGGTGTAGAGTGTAGGGTATAGAGTGTAGGGTATAGAGTGTAGGGTATAGAGTGTAGGGTATAGAGTGTATGTTATAGAGTGTAGGGTATAGAGTGTAGAGTGTAGGGTATAGAGTTTAGAGTTTAGTGTATAGAGTGTAGGGTATAGAGTGCAAATTGTAGAGTGTAGGGTATAGAGTGTATGGTATAGAGTGTAGGGTATAAAGTGTAGAGTGTAGTGTATAGAGTGTAGGGTGTAGAGTGTAGGGTGTAGGGTATAGAGTGTAGGGTATAGAGTGTAGGGTATAGAGTGTAGGGTGTAGAGTGTAGAGTGTAGGGTACAGAGTGCAGGGTGTAGAGTGTAGGGTATAGAGTGTAGAGTGTAGGGTATAGAGTGTAGGGTGTAGAGTGTAGGGTGTAGGGTATAGAGTGTAGGGTATAGAGTGTAGGGTATAGAGTGTAGGGTATAGAGTGTATGTTATAGAGTGTAGGGTATAGAGTGTAGAGTGTAGGGTATAGAGTGTAGGGTATAGAGTGTAGGGTATAGAGTGTAGGGTATAGGGTGTAGGGTATAGAGTGTAGGGTATAGAGTGTAGGGTAAAGAGTGTAGAGTGTAGGGTATAGAGTGTAGGGTAGAGAGTGTAGGGTGTAGAGTGTAGGGTGTAGAGTGTAGCGTATAGAGTGTAGGGTATAGAGTGTAGGGTATAGAGTGTAGGGTATAGAGTGTAGGGTATAGAGTGTAGGGTGTAGAGTGTAGGGTGTAGAGTGTAGGGTATAGAGTGTAGGGTAAAGAGTGTAGGGTATAGAGTGTAGGGTATAGAGTGTAGGGAATAGAGTGTAGGGTGTAAGGTGTAGAGTGTAGGGTATAGAGTGTAGGGTATATACTGTAGGGTATGGAGTGTAGGCTATAGAGTGTAGGGTATAGAGTGTAGAGTGTAGGGTATAGAGTGTAGGGTATAGAGTGTAGGGTATAGGGTATAGAGTGTAAGGTGTAGAGTGTAGGGTGTAGAGTGTAGGGTATAGAGTGTAGGGTATAGAGTGTAGGGTGTAGGGTATAGAGTGTAGGGTATAGAGTGTAGGGTATAGAGTGTAGGGTATAGAGTGTAGAGTGTAGAGTGTATGGTATAGAGTGTAGAGTGTAGGGTATAGAGTGTAGGGTATAGACTGTAGGGTATAGAGTGTGGCGTATAGATTGTAGGGTATAGAGTGTAGAGTGTAGGGTATAGAATGTAGGGTATAGAGTGTAGGGTATAGAGTGTAGGGAATAGAGTGTAGAGTTGTAAGGTATAGAGCGTAGAGTGTAAGGTATAGAGTGTAGAGCGTAGGGTATAGACTGTAGGGTGTAGAGTGTAGGGAGTAGAGTGTAGGGTATAGAGTGTAGAGTGTAGGGTATAGAGTGCAGGGTATAGAGTGTAGGGTATAGAGTGTAGAGTGTAGGCTATAGAGTGTAGGGTATAGAGTGTAGAGTGTAGGGTATAGAGTGTAGGGTATAGAGTGTAGGGTATAGAGTGTAGGGTGTAGAGTGTAGGGTATAGAGTGCAGGTTGTAGAGTGTAGGGTATAGAGTGTAGGGTGTAGAGTGTAGGGTATAGAGTGTATAGTGTAGGGTATAGAGTGTAGGGTATAGAGTGTATCGTGTAGGGTATAGAGTGTATGCTCTAGAGTGTATGGTGTAGAGTGTATGGTGTAGAGTGTATGGTGTAGAGTGTAGGGTATAGAGTGTAGGGTATAGAGTGTAGGGTATAGAGTGTAGGGTATAGAGTGTATGTTATAGAGTGTAGGGTATAGAGTGTAGAGTGTAGGGTATAGAGTTTAGAGTTTAGTGTATAGAGTGTAGGGTATAGAGTGCAAATTGTAGAGTGTAGGGTATAGAGTGTATGGTATAGAGTGTAGGGTATAAAGTGTAGAGTGTAGTGTATAGAGTGTAGGGTGTAGAGTGTAGGGTGTAGGGTATAGAGTGTAGGGTATAGAGTGTAGGGTATAGAGTGTAGGGTGTAGAGTGTAGAGTGTAGGGTACAGAGTGCAGGGTGTAGAGTGTAGGGTATAGAGTGTAGAGTGTAGGGTATAGAGTGTAGGGTGTAGAGTGTAGGGTGTAGGGTATAGAGTGTAGGGTATAGAGTGTAGGGTATAGAGTGTAGGGTATAGAGTGTATGTTATAGAGTGTAGGGTATAGAGTGTAGAGTGTAGGGTATAGAGTGTAGGGTATAGAGTGTAGGGTATAGAGTGTAGGGTATAGGGTGTAGGGTATAGAGTGTAGGGTATAGAGTGTAGGGTAAAGAGTGTAGAGTGTAGGGTATAGAGTGTAGGGTAGAGAGTGTAGGGTGTAGAGTGTAGGGTGTAGAGTGTAGCGTATAGAGTGTAGGGTATAGAGTGTAGGGTATAGAGTGTAGGGTATAGAGTGTAGGGTATAGAGTGTAGGGTGTAGAGTGTAGGGTGTAGAGTGTAGGGTATAGAGTGTAGGGTAAAGAGTGTAGGGTATAGAGTGTAGGGTATAGAGTGTAGGGTGTAGAGTGTAGGGTGTAGAGTGTAGGGTATAGAGTGTAGGGAGTAGAGTGTAGGGTATAGAGTGTAGAGTGTAGGGTATAGAGTGTAGAGTGTAGGGAGTAGAGTGTAGAGTGTAGGGTATAGAGTGTAGGGTGTAGGGTATAGAGTGTAGGGTGTAGAGTGTAGGGTATAGAGTGTAGAGTGTAGGGTATAGAGTGTAGGGTGTAGGGTATAGAGTGTGGCGTATAGAATATAGGGTGTAGCGTGTAGGGTGTAGAGTGTAGGGTGTAGGCTATAGAGTGTAGAGTGTAGGGTATAGAGTGTAGGGTATAGAGTGTAGGGTATAGAGTGTAGGGTATAGAGTGTAGGGAATAGAGTGTAGGGTGTAAGGTGTAGAGTGTAGGGTATAGAGTGTAGGGTATATACTGTAGGGTATGGAGTGTAGGCTATAGAGTGTAGGGTATAGAGTGTAGAGTGTAGGGTATAGAGTGTAGGGTATAGAGTGTAGGGTATAGGGTATAGAGTGTAAGGTGTAGAGTGTAGGGTGTAGAGTGTAGGGTATAGAGTGTAGGGTATAGAGTGTAGGGTGTAGGGTATAGAGTGTAGGGTATAGAGTGTAGGGTATAGAGTGTAGGGTATAGAGTGTAGAGTGTAGAGTGTATGGTATAGAGTGTAGAGTGTAGGGTATAGAGTGTAGGGTATAGACTGTAGGGTATAGAGTGTGGCGTATAGATTGTAGGGTATAGAGTGTAGAGTGTAGGGTATAGAATGTAGGGTATAGAGTATAGGGTATAGAGTGTAGGGAATAGAGTGTAGAGTGTAAGGTATAGAGTGTAGAGTGTAAGGTATAGAGTGTAGAGCGTAGGGTATAGACTGTAGGGTGTAGAGTGTAGGGAGTAGAGTGTAGGGTATAGAGTGTAGAGTGTAGGGTATAGAGTGCAGGGTATAGAGTGTAGGGTATAGAGTGTAGAGTGTAGGCTATAGAGTGTAGGGTATAGAGTGTAGAGTGTAGGGTATAGAGTGTAGGGTATAGAGTGTAGGGTATAGAGTGTAGGGTGTAGAGTGTAGGGTATAGAGTGCAGGTTGTAGAGTGTAGGGTATAGAGTGTAGGGTGTAGAGTGTAGGGTATAGAGTGTATAGTGTAGGGTATAGAGTGTAGGGTATAGAGTGTAGGGTATAGAGTGTATCGTGTAGGGTATAGAGTGTATGCTCTGGAGTGTATGGTATAGAGTGTAGAGTGTAGGGTATAGAGTTTAGAGTTTAGTGTATAGAGTGTAGGGTATAGAGTGCAAATTGTAGAGTGTAGGGTATAGAGTGTAGGGTATAGAGTGTAGGGTATAGAGTGTAGGGTATAGAGTGTATGTTATAGAGTGTAGGGTATAGAGTGTAGAGTGTAGGGTATAGAGTTTAGAGTTTAGTGTATAGAGTGTAGGGTATAGAGTGCAAATTGTAGAGTGTAGGGTATAGAGTGTATGGTATAGAGTGTAGGGTATAAAGTGTAGAGTGTAGTGTATAGAGTGTAGGGTGTAGAGTGTAGGGTGTAGGGTATAGAGTGTAGGGTATAGAGTGTAGGGTATAGAGTGTAGGGTGTAGAGTGTAGAGTGTAGGGTACAGAGTGCAGGGTGTAGAGTGTAGGGTATAGAGTGTAGAGTGTAGGGTATAGAGTGTAGGGTGTAGAGTGTAGGGTGTAGGGTATAGAGTGTAGGGTATAGAGTGTAGGGTATAGAGTGTAGGGTATAGAGTGTATGTTATAGAGTGTAGGGTATAGAGTGTAGAGTGTAGGGTATAGAGTGTAGGGTATAGAGTGTAGGGTATAGAGTGTAGGGTATAGGGTGTAGGGTATAGAGTGTAGGGTATAGAGTGTAGGGTAAAGAGTGTAGAGTGTAGGGTATAGAGTGTAGGGTAGAGAGTGTAGGGTGTAGAGTGTAGGGTGTAGAGTGTAGCGTATAGAGTGTAGGGTATAGAGTGTAGGGTATAGAGTGTAGGGTATAGAGTGTAGGGTATAGAGTGTAGGGTGTAGAGTGTAGGGTGTAGAGTGTAGGGTATAGAGTGTAGGGTAAAGAGTGCAGGGTATAGAGTGTAGGGTATAGAGTGTAGGGTGTAGAGTGTAGGGTGTAGAGTGTAGGGTATAGAGTGTAGGGAGTAGAGTGTAGGGTATACAGTGTAGAGTGTAGGGTATAGAGTGTAGAGTGTAGGGAGTAGAGTGTAGAGTGTAGGGTATAGAGTGTAGGGTGTAGGGTATAGAGTGTAGGGTGTAGAGTGTAGGGTATAGAGTGTAGAGTGTAGGGTATAGAGTGTAGGGTGTAGGGTATAGAGTGTGGCGTATAGAGTATAGGGTGTAGCGTGTAGGGTATAGAGTGTAGGGTGTAGGGTATAGAGTGTAGAGTGTAGGGTATAGAGTGTAGGGTATAGAGTGTAGGGTATAGAGTGTAGGGTATAGAGTGTAGGGAATAGAGTGTAGGGTGTAAGGTGTAGAGTGTAGGGTATAGAGTGTAGGGTATATACTGTAGGGTATGGAGTGTAGGCTATAGAGTGTAGGGTATAGAGTGTAGAGTGTAGGGTATAGAGTGTAGGGTATAGAGTGTAGGGTATAGGGTATAGAGTGTAAGGTGTAGAGTGTAGGGTGTAGAGTGTAGGGTATAGAGTGTAGGGTATAGAGTGTAGGGTGTAGGGTATAGAGTGTAGGGTATAGAGTGTAGGGTATAGAGTGTAGGGTATAGAGTGTAGAGTGTAGAGTGTATGGTATAGAGTGTAGAGTGTAGGGTATAGAGTGTAGGGTATAGACTGTAGGGTATAGAGTGTGGCGTATAGATTGTAGGGTATAGAGTGTAGAGTGTAGGGTATAGAATGTAGGGTATAGAGTGTAGGGTATAGAGTGTAGGGAATAGAGTGTAGAGTGTAAGGTATAGAGTGTAGAGTGTAAGGTATAGAGTGTAGAGCGTAGGGTATAGACTGTAGGGTGTAGAGTGTAGGGAGTAGAGTGTAGGGTATAGAGTGTAGAGTGTAGGGTATAGAGTGCAGGGTATAGAGTGTAGGGTATAGAGTGTAGAGTGTAGGCTATAGAGTGTAGGGTATAGAGTGTAGAGTGTAGGGTATAGAGTGTAGGGTATAGAGTGTAGGGTATAGAGTGTAGGGTGTAGAGTGTAGGGTATAGAGTGCAGGTTGTAGAGTGTAGGGTATAGAGTGTAGGGTGTAGAGTGTAGGGTATAGAGTGTATAGTGTAGGGTATAGAGTGTAGGGTATAGAGTGTAGGGTATAGAGTGTATCGTGTAGGGTATAGAGTGTATGCTCTAGAGTGTATGGTGTAGAGTGTATGGTGTAGAGTGTATGGTGTAGAGTGTAGGGTATAGAGTGTAGGGTATAGAGTGTAGGGTATAGAGTGTAGGGTATAGAGTGTATGTTATAGAGTGTAGGGTATAGAGTGTAGAGTGTAGGGTATAGAGTTTAGAGTTTAGTGTATAGAGTGTAGGGTATAGAGTGCAAATTGTAGAGTGTAGGGTATAGAGTGTATGGTATAGAGTGTAGGGTATAAAGTGTAGAGTGTAGTGTATAGAGTGTAGGGTGTAGAGTGTAGGGTGTAGGGTATAGAGTGTAGGGTATAGAGTGTAGGGTATAGAGTGTAGGGTGTAGAGTGTAGAGTGTAGGGTACAGAGTGCAGGGTGTAGAGTGTAGGGTATAGAGTGTAGAGTGTAGGGTATAGAGTGTAGGGTGTAGAGTGTAGGGTGTAGGGTATAGAGTGTAGGGTATAGAGTGTAGGGTATAGAGTGTAGGGTATAGAGTGTATGTTATAGAGTGTAGGGTATAGAGTGTAGAGTGTAGGGTATAGAGTGTAGGGTATAGAGTGTAGGGTATAGAGTGTAGGGTATAGGGTGTAGGGTATAGAGTGTAGGGTATAGAGTGTAGGGTAAAGAGTGTAGAGTGTAGGGTATAGAGTGTAGGGTAGAGAGTGTAGGGTGTAGAGTGTAGGGTGTAGAGTGTAGCGTATAGAGTGTAGGGTATAGAGTGTAGGGTATAGAGTGTAGGGTATAGAGTGTAGGGTATAGAGTGTAGGGTGTAGAGTGTAGGGTGTAGAGTGTAGGGTATAGAGTGTAGGGTAAAGAGTGTAGGGTATAGAGTGTAGGGTATAGAGTGTAGGGTGTAGAGTGTAGGGTGTAGAGTGTAGGGTATAGAGTGTAGGGAGTAGAGTGTAGGGTATAGAGTGTAGAGTGTAGGGTATAGAGTGTAGAGTGTAGGGAGTAGAGTGTAGAGTGTAGGGTATAGAGTGTAGGGTGTAGGGTATAGAGTGTAGGGTGTAGAGTGTAGGGTATAGAGTGTAGAGTGTAGGGTATAGAGTGTAGGGTGTAGGGTATAGAGTGTGGCGTATAGAGTATAGGGTGTAGCGTGTAGGGTATAGAGTGTAGGGTGTAGGGTATAGAGTGTAGAGTGTAGGGTATAGAGTGTAGGGTATAGAGTGTAGGGAATAGAGTGTAGGGTGTAAGGTGTAGAGTGTAGGGTATAGAGTATAGGGTATATACTGTAGGGTATGGAGTGTAGGCTATAGAGTGTAGGGTATAGAGTGTAGAGTGTAGGGTATAGAGTGTAGGGTATAGAGTGTAGGGTATAGGGTATAGAGTGTAAGGTGTAGAGTGTAGGGTGTAGAGTGTAGGGTATAGAGTGTAGGGTATAGAGTGTAGGGTGTAGGGTATAGAGTGTAGGGTATAGAGTGTAGGGTATAGAGTGTAGGGTATAGAGTGTAGAGTGTAGAGTGTATGGTATAGAGTGTAGAGTGTAGGGTATAGAGTGTAGGGTATAGACTGTAGGGTATAGAGTGTGGCGTATAGATTGTAGGGTATAGAGTGTAGAGTGTAGGGTATAGAATGTAGGGTATAGAGTGTAGGGTATAGAGTGTAGGGAATAGAGTGTAGAGTGTAAGGTATAGAGTGTAGAGTGTAAGGTATAGAGTGTAGAGCGTAGGGTATAGACTGTAGGGTGTAGAGTGTAGGGAGTAGAGTGTAGGGTATAGAGTGTAGAGTGTAGGGTATAGAGTGCAGGGTATAGAGTGTAGGGTATAGAGTGTAGAGTGTAGGCTATAGAGTGTAGGGTATAGAGTGTAGAGTGTAGGGTATAGAGTGTAGGGTATAGAGTGTAGGGTATAGAGTGTAGGGTGTAGAGTGTAGGGTATAGAGTGCAGGTTGTAGAGTGTAGGGTATAGAGTGTAGGGTGTAGAGTGTAGGGTATAGAGTGTATAGTGTAGGGTATAGAGTGTAGGGTATAGAGTGTAGGGTATAGAGTGTATCGTGTAGGGTATAGAGTGTATGCTCTAGAGTGTATGGTGTAGAGTGTATGGTGTAGAGTGTATGGTGTAGAGTGTAGGGTATAGAGTGTAGGGTATAGAGTGTAGGGTATAGAGTGTAGGGTATAGAGTGTATGTTATAGAGTGTAGGGTATAGAGTGTAGAGTGTAGGGTATAGAGTTTAGAGTTTAGTGTATAGAGTGTAGGGTATAGAGTGCAAATTGTAGAGTGTAGGGTATAGAGTGTATGGTATAGAGTGTAGGGTATAAAGTGTAGAGTGTAGTGTATAGAGTGTAGGGTGTAGAGTGTAGGGTGTAGGGTATAGAGTGTAGGGTATAGAGTGTAGGGTATAGAGTGTAGGGTGTAGAGTGTAGAGTGTAGGGTACAGAGTGCAGGGTGTAGAGTGTAGGGTATAGAGTGTAGAGTGTAGGGTATAGAGTGCAGGGTGTAGAGTGTAGGGTGTAGGGTATAGAGTGTAGGGTATAGAGTGTAGGGTATAGAGTGTAGGGTATAGAGTGTATGTTATAGAGTGTAGGGTATAGAGTGTAGAGTGTAGGGTATAGAGTGTAGGGTATAGAGTGTAGGGTATAGAGTGTAGGGTATAGGGTGTAGGGTATAGAGTGTAGGGTATAGAGTGTAGGGTAAAGAGTGTAGAGTGTAGGGTATAGAGTGTAGGGTAGAGAGTGTAGGGTGTAGAGTGTAGGGTGTAGAGTGTAGCGTATAGAGTGCAGGGTATAGAGTGTAGGGTATAGAGTGTAGGGTATAGAGTGTAGGGTATAGAGTGTAGGGTGTAGAGTGTAGGGTGTAGAGTGTAGGGTATAGAGTGTAGGGTAAAGAGTGTAGGGTATAGAGTGTAGGGTATAGAGTGTAGGGTGTAGAGTGTAGGGTGTAGAGTGTAGGGTATAGAGTGTAGGGAGTAGAGTGTAGGGTATAGAGTGTAGAGTGTAGGGTATAGAGTGTAGAGTGTAGGGAGTAGAGTGTAGAGTGTAGGGTATAGAGTGTAGGGTGTAGGGTATAGAGTGTAGGGTGTAGAGTGTAGGGTATAGAGTGTAGAGTGTAGGGTATAGAGTGTAGGGTGTAGGGTATAGAGTGTGGCGTATAGAGTATAGGGTGTAGCGTGTAGGGTATAGAGTGTAGGGTGTAGGGTATAGAGTGTAGACTGTAGGGTATAGAGTGTAGGGTATAGAGTGTAGGGTATAGAGTGTAGGGTATAGAGTGTAGGGAATAGAGTGTAGGGTGTAAGGTGTAGAGTGTAGGGTATAGAGTGTAGGGTATATACTGTAGGGTATGGAGTGTAGGGTATAGAGTGTAGGGTATAGAGTGTAGAGTGTAGGGTATAGAGTGTAGGGTATAGAGTGTAGGGTATAGGGTATAGAGTGTAAGGTGTAGAGTGTAGGGTGTAGAGTGTAGGGTATAGAGTGTAGGGTATAGAGTGTAGGGTGTAGGGTATAGAGTGTAGGGTATAGAGTGTAGGGTATAGAGTGTAGGGTATAGAGTGTAGAGTGTAGAGTGTATGGTATAGAGTGTAGAGTGTAGGGTATAGAGTGTAGGGTATAGACTGTAGGGTATAGAGTGTGGCGTATAGATTGTAGGGTATAGAGTGTAGAGTGTAGGGTATAGAATGTAGGGTATAGAGTGTAGGGTATAGAGTGTAGGGAATAGAGTGTAGAGTGTAAGGTATAGAGTGTAGAGTGTAAGGTATAGAGTGTAGAGCGTAGGGTATAGACTGTAGGGTGTAGAGTGTAGGGAGTAGAGTGTAGGGTATAGAGTGTAGAGTGTATGGTATAGAGTGCAGGGTATAGAGTGTAGGGTATAGAGTGTAGAGTGTAGGCTATAGAGTGTAGGGTATAGAGTGTAGAGTGTAGGGTATAGAGTGTAGGGTATAGAGTGTAGGGTATAGAGTGTAGGGTGTAGAGTGTAGGGTATAGAGTGCAGGTTGTAGAGTGTAGGGTATAGAGTGTAGGGTGTAGAGTGTAGGGTATAGAGTGTATAGTGTAGGGTATAGAGTGTAGGGTATAGAGTGTAGGGTATAGAGTGTATCGTGTAGGGTATAGAGTGTATGCTCTAGAGTGTATGGTGTAGAGTGTATGGTGTAGAGTGTATGGTGTAGAGTGTAGGGTATAGAGTGTAGGGTATAGAGTGTAGGGTATAGAGTGTAGGGTATAGAGTGTATGTTATAGAGTGTAGGGTATAGAGTGTAGAGTGTAGGGTATAGAGTTTAGAGTTTAGTGTATAGAGTGTAGGGTATAGAGTGCAAATTGTAGAATGTAGGGTATAGAGTGTATGGTATAGAGTGTAGGGTATAAAGTGTAGAGTGTAGTGTATAGAGTGTAGGGTGTAGAGTGTAGGGTGTAGGGTATAGAGTGTAGGGTATAGAGTGTAGGGTATAGAGTGTAGGGTGTAGAGTGTAGAGTGTAGGGTACAGAGTGCAGGGTGTAGAGTGTAGGGTATAGAGTGTAGAGTGTAGGGTATAGAGTGTAGGGTGTAGAGTGTAGGGTGTAGGGTATAGAGTGTAGGGTATAGAGTGTAGGGTATAGAGTGTAGGGTATAGAGTGTATGTTATAGAGTGTAGGGTATAGAGTGTAGAGTGTAGGGTATAGAGTGTAGGGTATAGAGTGTAGGGTATAGAGTGTAGGGTATAGGGTGTAGGGTATAGAGTGTAGGGTATAGAGTGTAGGGTAAAGAGTGTAGAGTGTAGGGTATAGAGTGTAGGGTAGAGAGTGTAGGGTGTAGAGTGTAGGGTGTAGAGTGTAGCGTATAGAGTGTAGGGTATAGAGTGTAGGGTATAGAGTGTAGGGTATAGAGTGTAGGGTATAGAGTGTAGGGTGTAGAGTGTAGGGTGTAGAGTGTAGGGTATAGAGTGTAGGGTAAAGAGTGTAGGGTATAGAGTGTAGGGTATAGAGTGTAGGGTGTAGAGTGTAGGGTGTAGAGTGTAGGGTATAGAGTGTAGGGAGTAGAGTGTAGGGTATAGAGTGTAGAGTGTAGGGTATAGAGTGTAGAGTGTAGGGAGTAGAGTGTAGAGTGTAGGGTATAGAGTGTAGGGTGTAGGGTATAGAGTGTAGGGTGTAGAGTGTAGGGTATAGAGTGTAGAGTGTAGGGTATAGAGTGTAGGGTATAGAGTGTGGCGTATAGAGTATAGGGTGTAGCGTGTAGGGTATAGAGTGTAGGGTGTAGGGTATAGAGTGTAGAGTGTAGGGTATAGAGTGTAGGGTATAGAGTGTAGGGTATAGAGTGTAGGGTATAGAGTGTAGGGAATAGAGTGTAGGGTGTAAGGTGTAGAGTGTAGGGTATAGAGTGTAGGGTATATACTGTAGGGTATGGAGTGTAGGCTATAGAGTGTAGGGTATAGAGTGTAGAGTGTAGGGTATAGAGTGTAGGGTATAGAGTGTAGGGTATAGGGTATAGAGTGTAAGGTGTAGAGTGTAGGGTGTAGAGTGTAGGGTATAGAGTGTAGGGTATAGAGTGTAGGGTGTAGGGTATAGAGTGTAGGGTATAGAGTGTAGGGTATAGAGTGTAGGGTATAGAGTGTAGAGTGTAGAGTGTATGGTATAGAGTGTAGAGTGTAGGTTATAGAGTGTAGGGTATAGACTGTAGGGTATAGAGTGTGGCGTATAGATTGTAGGGTATAGAGTGTAGAGTGTAGGGTATAGAATGTAGGGTATAGAGTGTAGGGTATAGAGTGTAGGGAATAGAGTGTAGAGTGTAAGGTATAGAGTGTAGAGTGTAAGGTATAGAGTGTAGGGCGTAGGGTATAGACTGTAGGGTGTAGAGTGTAGGGAGTAGAGTGTAGGGTATAGAGTGTAGAGTGTAGGGTATAGAGTGCAGGGTATAGAGTGTAGGGTATAGAGTGTAGAGTGTAGGCTATAGAGTGTAGGGTATAGAGTGTAGAGTGTAGGGTATAGAGTGTAGGGTATAGAGTGTAGGGTATAGAGTGTAGGGTGTAGAGTGTAGGGTATAGAGTGCAGGTTGTAGAGTGTAGGGTATAGAGTGTAGGGTGTAGAGTGTAGGGTATAGAGTGTATAGTGTAGGGTATAGAGTGTAGGGTATAGAGTGTAGGGTATAGAGTGTATCGTGTAGGGTATATAGTGTATGCTCTAGAGTGTATGGTGTAGAGTGTATGGTGTAGAGTGTATGGTGTAGAGTGTAGGGTATAGAGTGTAGGGTATAGAGTGTAGGGTATAGAGTGTAGGGTATAGAGTGTATGTTATAGAGTGTAGGGTATAGAGTGTAGAGTGTAGGGTATAGAGTTTAGAGTTTAGTGTATAGAGTGTAGGGTATAGAGTGCAAATTGTAGAGTGTAGGGTATAGAGTGTATGGTATAGAGTGTTGGGTATAAAGTGTAGAGTGTAGTGTATAGAGTGTAGGGTGTAGAGTGTAGGGTGTAGGGTATAGAGTGTAGGGTATAGAGTGTAGGGTATAGAGTGTAGGGTGTAGAGTGTAGAGTGTAGGGTACAGAGTGCAGGGTGTAGAGTGTAGGGTATAGAGTGTAGAGTGTAGGGTATAGAGTGTAGGGTGTAGAGTGTAGGGTGTAGGGTATAGAGTGTAGGGTATAGAGTGTAGGGTATAGAGTGTAGGGTATAGAGTGTATGTTATAGAGTGTAGGGTATAGAGTGTAGAGTGTAGGGTATAGAGTGTAGGGTATAGAGTGTAGGGTATAGAGTGTAGGGTATAGGGTGTAGGGTATAGAGTGTAGGGTATAGAGTGTAGGGTAAAGAGTGTAGAGTGTAGGGTATAGAGTGTAGGGTAGAGAGTGTAGGGTGTAGAGTGTAGGGTGTAGAGTGTAGCGTATAGAGTGTAGGGTATAGAGTGTAGGGTATAGAGTGTAGGGTATAGAGTGTAGGGTATAGAGTGTAGGGTGTAGAGTGTAGGGTGTAGAGTGTAGGGTATAGAGTGTAGGGTAAAGAGTGTAGGGTATAGAGTGTAGGGTATAGAGTGTAGGGTGTAGAGTGTAGGGTGTAGAGTGTAGGGTATAGAGTGTAGGGAGTAGAGTGTAGGGTATAGAGTGTAGAGTGTAGGGTATAGAGTGTAGAGTGTAGGGAGTAGAGTGTAGAGTGTAGGGTATAGAGTGTAGGGTGTAGGGTATAGAGTGTAGGGTGTAGAGTGTAGGGTATAGAGTGTAGAGTGTAGGGTATAGAGTGTAGGGTGTAGGGTATAGAGTGTGGCGTATAGAGTATAGGGTGTAGCGTGTAGGGTATAGAGTGTAGGGTGTAGGGTATAGAGTGTAGAGTGTAGGGTATAGAGTGTAGGGTATAGAGTGTAGGGTATAGAGTGTAGGGTATAGAGTGTAGGGAATAGAGTGTAGGGTGTAAGGTGTAGAGTGTAGGGTATAGAGTGTAGGGTATATACTGTAGGGTATGGAGTGTAGGCTATAGAGTGTAGGGTATAGAGTGTAGAGTGTAGGGTATAGAGTGTAGGGTATAGAGTGTAGGGTATAGGGTATAGAGTGTAAGGTGTAGAGTGTAGGGTGTAGAGTGTAGGGTATAGAGTGTAGGGTATAGAGTGTAGGGTGTAGGGTATAGAGTGTAGGGTATAGAGTGTAGGGTATAGAGTGTAGGGTATAGAGTGTAGAGTGTAGAGTGTATGGTATAGAGTGTAGAGTGTAGGGTATAGAGTGTAGGGTATAGACTGTAGGGTATAGAGTGTGGCGTATAGATTGTAGGGTATAGAGTGTAGAGTGTAGGGTATAGAATGTAGGGTATAGAGTGTAGGGTATAGAGTGTAGGGAATAGAGTGTAGAGTGTAAGGTATAGAGTGTAGAGTGTAAGGTATAGAGTGTAGAGCGTAGGGTATAGACTGTAGGGTGTAGAGTGTAGGGAGTAGAGTGTAGGGTATAGAGTGTAGAGTGTAGGGTATAGAGTGCAGGGTATAGAGTGTAGGGTATAGAGTGTAGAGTGTAGGCTATAGAGTGTAGGGTATAGAGTGTAGAGTGTAGGGTATAGAGTGTAGGGTATAGAGTGTAGGGTATAGAGTGTAGGGTGTAGAGTGTAGGGTATAGAGTGCAGGTTGTAGAGTGTAGGGTATAGAGTGTAGGGTGTAGAGTGTAGGGTATAGAGTGTATAGTGTAGGGTATAGAGTGTAGGGTATAGAGTGTAGGGTATAGAGTGTATCGTGTAGGGTATAGAGTGTATGCTCTAGAGTGTATGGTGTAGAGTGTATGGTGTAGAGTGTATGGTGTAGAGTGTAGGGTATAGAGTGTAGAGTATAGAGTGTAGGGTATAGAGTGTAGGGTATAGAGTGTATGTTATAGAGTGTAGGGTATAGAGTGTAGGGAGTAGAGTGTAGGGTATAGAGTGTAGAGTGTAGGGTATAGAGTGAAGAGTGTAGGGAGTAGAGTCTAGAGTGTAGGGTATAGAGTGTAGGGTGTAGAGTGTAGGGTATAGAGTGTATCGTGTAGGGTATAGAGTGTATGCTCTAGAGTGTATGGTGTAGAGTGTATGGTGTAGAGTGTATGGTGTAGAGTGTAGGGTATAGAGTGTAGGGTATAGAGTGTAGGGTATAGAGTGTAGGGTATAGAGTGTATGTTATAGAGTGTAGGGTATAGAGTGTAGGGAGTAGAGTGTAGGGTATAGAGTGTAGAGTGTAGGGTATAGAGTGTAGAGTGTAGGGAGTAGAGTGTAGAGTGTAGGGTATAGAGTGTAGGGTGTAGGGTATAGAGTGTGGCGTATAGAGTATAGGGTGTAGCGTGTAGGGTATAGAGTGTAGGGTGTAGGGTATAGAGTGTAGAGTGTAGGGTATAGAGTGTAGGGTATAGAGTGTAGGGTATAGAGTGTAGGGTATAGAGTGTAGGGAATAGAGTGTAGGGTGTAAGGTGTAGAGTGTAGGGTATAGAGTGTAGGGTATATACTGTAGGGTATGGAGTGTAGGCTATAGAGTGTAGGGTATAGAGTGTAGAGTGTAGGGTATAGAGTGTAGGGTATAGAGTGTAGGGTATAGGGTATAGAGTGTAAGGTGTAGAGTGTAGGGTGTAGAGTGTAGGGTATAGAGTGTAGGGTATAGAGTGTAGGGTGTAGGGTATAGAGTGTAGGGTATAGAGTGTAGGGTGTAGAGTGTAGAGTGTAGGGTACAGAGTGCAGGGTGTAGAGTGTAGGGTATAGAGTGTAGAGTGTAGGGTATAGAGTGTAGGGTGTAGAGTGTAGGGTGTAGGGTATAGAGTGTAGGGTATAGAGTGTAGGGTATAGAGTGTAGGGTATAGAGTGTATGTTATAGAGTGTAGGGTATAGAGTGTAGAGTGTAGGGTATAGAGTGTAGGGTATAGAGTGTAGGGTATAGAGTGTAGGGTATAGGGTGTAGGGTATAGAGTGTAGGGTATAGAGTGTAGGGTAAAGAGTGTAGAGTGTAGGGTATAGAGTGTAGGGTAGAGAGTGTAGGGTGTAGAGTGTAGGGTGTAGAGTGTAGCGTATAGAGTGTAGGGTATAGAGTGTAGGGTATAGAGTGTAGGGTATAGAGTGTAGGGTATAGAGTGTAGGGTGTAGAGTGTAGGGTGTAGAGTGTAGGGTATAGAGTGTAGGGTAAAGAGTGTAGGGTATAGAGTGTAGGGTATAGAGTGTAGGGTGTAGAGTGTAGGGTGTAGAGTGTAGGGTATAGAGTGTAGGGAGTAGAGTGTAGGGTATAGAGTGTAGAGTGTAGGGTATAGAGTGTAGAGTGTAGGGAGTAGAGTGTAGAGTGTAGGGTATAGAGTGTAGGGTGTAGGGTATAGAGTGTAGGGTGTAGAGTGTAGGGTATAGAGTGTAGAGTGTAGGGTATAGAGTGTAGGGTGTAGGGTATAGAGTGTGGCGTATAGAGTATAGGGTGTAGCGTGTAGGGTATAGAGTGTAGGGTGTAGGGTATAGAGTGTAGAGTGTAGGGTATAGAGTGTAGGGTATAGAGTGTAGGGTATAGAGTGTAGGGTATAGAGTGTAGGGAATAGAGTGTAGGGTGTAAGGTGTAGAGTGTAGGGTATAGAGTGTAGGGTATATACTGTAGGGTATGGAGTGTAGGCTATAGAGTGTAGGGTATAGAGTGTAGAGTGTAGGGTATAGAGTGTAGGGTATAGAGTGTAGGGTATAGGGTATAGAGTGTAAGGTGTAGAGTGTAGGGTGTAGAGTGTAGGGTATAGAGTGTAGGGTATAGAGTGTAGGGTGTAGGGTATAGAGTGTAGGGTATAGAGTGTAGGGTATAGAGTGTAGGGTATAGAGTGTAGAGTGTAGAGTGTATGGTATAGAGTGTAGAGTGTAGGGTATAGAGTGTAGGGTATAGACTGTAGGGTATAGAGTGTGGCGTATAGATTGTAGGGTATAGAGTGTAGAGTGTAGGGTATAGAATGTAGGGTATAGAGTGTAGGGTATAGAGTGTAGGGAATAGAGTGTAGAGTGTAAGGTATAGAGTGTAGAGTGTAAGGTATAGAGTGTAGAGCGTAGGGTATAGACTGTAGGGTGTAGAGTGTAGGGAGTAGAGTGTAGGGTATAGAGTGTAGAGTGTAGGGTATAGAGTGCAGGGTATAGAGTGTAGGGTATAGAGTGTAGAGTGTAGGCTATAGAGTGTAGGGTATAGAGTGTAGAGTGTAGGGTATAGAGTGTAGGGTATAGAGTGTAGGGTATAGAGTGTAGGGTGTAGAGTGTAGGGTATAGAGTGCAGGTTGTAGAGTGTAGGGTATAGAGTGTAGGGTGTAGAGTGTAGGGTATAGAGTGTATAGTGTAGGGTATAGAGTGTAGGGTATAGAGTGTAGGGTATAGAGTGTATCGTGTAGGGTATAGAGTGTATGCTCTAGAGTGTATGGTGTAGAGTGTATGGTGTAGAGTGTATGGTGTAGAGTGTAGGGTATAGAGTGTAGGGTATAGAGTGTAGGGTATAGAGTGTAGGGTATAGAGTGTATGTTATAGAGTGTAGGGTATAGAGTGTAGAGTGTAGGGTATAGAGTTTAGAGTTTAGTGTATAGAGTGTAGGGTATAGAGTGCAAATTGTAGAGTGTAGGGTATAGAGTGTATGGTATAGAGTGTAGGGTATAAAGTGTAGAGTGTAGTGTATAGAGTGTAGGGTGTAGAGTGTAGGGTGTAGGGTATAGAGTGTAGGGTATAGAGTGTAGGGTATAGAGTGTAGGGTGTAGAGTGTAGAGTGTAGGGTACAGAGTGCAGGGTGTAGAGTGTAGGGTATAGAGTGTAGAGTGTAGGGTATAGAGTGTAGGGTGTAGAGTGTAGGGTGTAGGGTATAGAGTGTAGGGTATAGAGTGTAGGGTATAGAGTGTAGGGTATAGAGTGTATGTTATAGAGTGTAGGGTATAGAGTGTAGAGTGTAGGGTATAGAGTGTAGGGTATAGAGTGTAGGGTATAGAGTGTAGGGTATAGGGTGTAGGGTATAGAGTGTAGGGTATAGAGTGTAGGGTAAAGAGTGTAGAGTGTAGGGTATAGAGTGTAGGGTAGAGAGTGTAGGGTGTAGAGTGTAGGGTGTAGAGTGTAGCGTATAGAGTGTAGGGTATAGAGTGTAGGGTATAGAGTGTAGGGTATAGAGTGTAGGGTATAGAGTGTAGGGTGTAGAGTGTAGGGTGTAGAGTGTAGGGTATAGAGTGTAGGGTAAAGAGTGTAGGGTATAGAGTGTAGGGTATAGAGTGTAGGGTGTAGAGTGTAGGGTGTAGAGTGTAGGGTATAGAGTGTAGGGAGTAGAGTGTAGGGTATAGAGTGTAGAGTGTAGGGTATAGAGTGTAGAGTGTAGGGAGTAGAGTGTAGAGTGTAGGGTATAGAGTGTAGGGTGTAGGGTATAGAGTGTAGGGTGTAGAGTGTAGGGTATAGAGTGTAGAGTGTAGGGTATAGAGTGTAGGGTGTAGGGTATAGAGTGTGGCGTATAGAGTATAGGGTGTAGCGTGTAGGGTATAGAGTGTAGGGTGTAGGGTATAGAGTGTAGAGTGTAGGGTATAGAGTGTAGGGTATAGAGTGTAGGGAATAGAGTGTAGGGTGTAAGGTGTAGAGTGTAGGGTATAGAGTATAGGGTATATACTGTAGGGTATGGAGTGTAGGCTATAGAGTGTAGGGTATAGAGTGTAGGGTGTAGGGTATAGAGTGTAGAGTGTAGGGAGTAGAGTGTAGGGTATAGAGTGTAGAGTGTAGGGTATAGAGTGCAGGGTATAGAGTGTAGGGTATAGAGTGTAGAGTGTAGGCTATAGAGTGTAGGGTATAGAGTGTAGAGTGTAGGGTATAGAGTGTAGGGTATAGAGTGTAGGGTATAGAGTGTAGGGTGTAGAGTGTAGGGTATAGAGTGCAGGTTGTAGAGTGTAGGGTATAGAGTGTAGGGTGTAGAGTGTAGGGTATAGAGTGTATAGTGTAGGGTATAGAGTGTAGGGTATAGAGTGTAGGGTATAGAGTGTATCGTGTAGGGTATAGAGTGTATGCTCTAGAGTGTATGGTGTAGAGTGTATGGTGTAGAGTGTATGGTGTAGAGTGTAGGGTATAGAGTTTAGAGTTTAGTGTATAGAGTGTAGGGTATAGAGTGCAAATTGTAGAGTGTAGGGTATAGAGTGTATGGTATAGAGTGTAGGGTATAAAGTGTAGAGTGTAGTGTATAGAGTGTAGGGTGTAGAGTGTAGGGTGTAGGGTATAGAGTGTAGGGTATAGAGTGTAGGGTATAGAGTGTAGGGTGTAGAGTGTAGAGTGTAGGGTACAGAGTGCAGGGTGTAGAGTGTAGGGTATAGAGTGTAGAGTGTAGGGTATAGAGTGCAGGGTGTAGAGTGTAGGGTGTAGGGTATAGAGTGTAGGGTATAGAGTGTAGGGTATAGAGTGTAGGGTATAGAGTGTATGTTATAGAGTGTAGGGTATAGAGTGTAGAGTGTAGGGTATAGAGTGTAGGGTATAGAGTGTAGGGTATAGAGTGTAGGGTATAGGGTGTAGGGTATAGAGTGTAGGGTATAGAGTGTAGGGTAAAGAGTGTAGAGTGTAGGGTATAGAGTGTAGGGTAGAGAGTGTAGGGTGTAGAGTGTAGGGTGTAGAGTGTAGCGTATAGAGTGCAGGGTATAGAGTGTAGGGTATAGAGTGTAGGGTATAGAGTGTAGGGTATAGAGTGTAGGGTGTAGAGTGTAGGGTGTAGAGTGTAGGGTATAGAGTGTAGGGTAAAGAGTGTAGGGTATAGAGTGTAGGGTATAGAGTGTAGGGTGTAGAGTGTAGGGTGTAGAGTGTAGGGTATAGAGTGTAGGGAGTAGAGTGTAGGGTATAGAGTGTAGAGTGTAGGGTATAGAGTGTAGAGTGTAGGGAGTAGAGTGTAGAGTGTAGGGTATAGAGTGTAGGGTGTAGGGTATAGAGTGTAGGGTGTAGAGTGTAGGGTATAGAGTGTAGAGTGTAGGGTATAGAGTGTAGGGTGTAGGGTATAGAGTGTGGCGTATAGAGTATAGGGTGTAGCGTGTAGGGTATAGAGTGTAGGGTGTAGGGTATAGAGTGTAGACTGTAGGGTATAGAGTGTAGGGTATAGAGTGTAGGGTATAGAGTGTAGGGTATAGAGTGTAGGGAATAGAGTGTAGGGTGTAAGGTGTAGAGTGTAGGGTATAGAGTGTAGGGTATATACTGTAGGGTATGGAGTGTAGGGTATAGAGTGTAGGGTATAGAGTGTAGAGTGTAGGGTATAGAGTGTAGGGTATAGAGTGTAGGGTATAGGGTATAGAGTGTAAGGTGTAGAGTGTAGGGTGTAGAGTGTAGGGTATAGAGTGTAGGGTATAGAGTGTAGGGTGTAGGGTATAGAGTGTAGGGTATAGAGTGTAGGGTATAGAGTGTAGGGTATAGAGTGTAGAGTGTAGAGTGTATGGTATAGAGTGTAGAGTGTAGGGTATAGAGTGTAGGGTATAGACTGTAGGGTATAGAGTGTGGCGTATAGATTGTAGGGTATAGAGTGTAGAGTGTAGGGTATAGAATGTAGGGTATAGAGTGTAGGGTATAGAGTGTAGGGAATAGAGTGTAGAGTGTAAGGTATAGAGTGTAGAGTGTAAGGTATAGAGTGTAGAGCGTAGGGTATAGACTGTAGGGTGTAGAGTGTAGGGAGTAGAGTGTAGGGTATAGAGTGTAGAGTGTATGGTATAGAGTGCAGGGTATAGAGTGTAGGGTATAGAGTGTAGAGTGTAGGCTATAGAGTGTAGGGTATAGAGTGTAGAGTGTAGGGTATAGAGTGTAGGGTATAGAGTGTAGGGTATAGAGTGTAGGGTGTAGAGTGTAGGGTATAGAGTGCAGGTTGTAGAGTGTAGGGTATAGAGTGTAGGGTGTAGAGTGTAGGGTATAGAGTGTATAGTGTAGGGTATAGAGTGTAGGGTATAGAGTGTAGGGTATAGAGTGTATCGTGTAGGGTATAGAGTGTATGCTCTAGAGTGTATGGTGTAGAGTGTATGGTGTAGAGTGTATGGTGTAGAGTGTAGGGTATAGAGTGTAGGGTATAGAGTGTAGGGTATAGAGTGTAGGGTATAGAGTGTATGTTATAGAGTGTAGGGTATAGAGTGTAGAGTGTAGGGTATAGAGTTTAGAGTTTAGTGTATAGAGTGTAGGGTATAGAGTGCAAATTGTAGAGTGTAGGGTATAGAGTGTATGGTATAGAGTGTAGGGTATAAAGTGTAGAGTGTAGTGTATAGAGTGTAGGGTGTAGAGTGTAGGGTGTAGGGTATAGAGTGTAGGGTATAGAGTGTAGGGTATAGAGTGTAGGGTGTAGAGTGTAGAGTGTAGGGTACAGAGTGCAGGGTGTAGAGTGTAGGGTATAGAGTGTAGAGTGTAGGGTATAGAGTGTAGGGTGTAGAGTGTAGGGTGTAGGGTATAGAGTGTAGGGTATAGAGTGTAGGGTATAGAGTGTAGGGTATAGAGTGTATGTTATAGAGTGTAGGGTATAGAGTGTAGAGTGTAGGGTATAGAGTGTAGGGTATAGAGTGTAGGGTATAGAGTGTAGGGTATAGGGTGTAGGGTATAGAGTGTAGGGTATAGAGTGTAGGGTAAAGAGTGTAGAGTGTAGGGTATAGAGTGTAGGGTAGAGAGTGTAGGGTGTAGAGTGTAGGGTGTAGAGTGTAGCGTATAGAGTGTAGGGTATAGAGTGTAGGGTATAGAGTGTAGGGTATAGAGTGTAGGGTATAGAGTGTAGGGTGTAGAGTGTAGGGTGTAGAGTGTAGGGTATAGAGTGTAGGGTAAAGAGTGTAGGGTATAGAGTGTAGGGTATAGAGTGTAGGGTGTAGAGTGTAGGGTGTAGAGTGTAGGGTATAGAGTGTAGGGAGTAGAGTGTAGGGTATAGAGTGTAGAGTGTAGGGTATAGAGTGTAGAGTGTAGGGAGTAGAGTGTAGAGTGTAGGGTATAGAGTGTAGGGTGTAGGGTATAGAGTGTAGGGTGTAGAGTGTAGGGTATAGAGTGTAGAGTGTAGGGTATAGAGTGTAGGGTGTAGGGTATAGAGTGTGGCGTATAGAGTATAGGGTGTAGCGTGTAGGGTATAGAGTGTAGGGTATAGAGTGTAGAGTGTAGGGTATAGAGTGTAGGGTATAGAGTGTAGGGTATAGAGTGTAGGGTATAGAGTGTAGGGAATAGAGTGTAGGGTGTAAGGTGTAGAGTGTAGGGTATAGAGTGTAGGGTATATACTGTAGGGTATGGAGTGTAGGCTATAGAGTGTAGGGTATAGAGTGTAGAGTGTAGGGTATAGAGTGTAGGGTATAGAGTGTAGGGTATAGGGTATAGAGTGTAAGGTGTAGAGTGTAGGGTGTAGAGTGTAGGGTATAGAGTGTAGGGTATAGAGTGTAGGGTGTAGGGTATAGAGTGTAGGGTATAGAGTGTAGGGTATAGAGTGTAGGGTATAGAGTGTAGAGTGTAGAGTGTATGGTATAGAGTGTAGAGTGTAGGGTATAGAGTGTAGGGTATAGACTGTAGGGTATAGAGTGTGGCGTATAGATTGTAGGGTATAGAGTGTAGAGTGTAGGGTATAGAATGTAGGGTATAGAGTGTAGGGTATAGAGTGTAGGGAATAGAGTGTAGAGTGTAAGGTATAGAGTGTAGAGTGTAAGGTATAGAGTGTAGGGCGTAGGGTATAGACTGTAGGGTGTAGAGTGTAGGGAGTAGAGTGTAGGGTATAGAGTGTAGAGTGTAGGGTATAGAGTGCAGGGTATAGAGTGTAGGGTATAGAGTGTAGAGTGTAGGCTATAGAGTGTAGGGTATAGAGTGTAGAGTGTAGGGTATAGAGTGTAGGGTATAGAGTGTAGGGTATAGAGTGTAGGGTGTAGAGTGTAGGGTATAGAGTGCAGGTTGTAGAGTGTAGGGTATAGAGTGTAGGGTGTAGAGTGTAGGGTATAGAGTGTATAGTGTAGGGTATAGAGTGTAGGGTATAGAGTGTAGGGTATAGAGTGTATCTTGTAGGGTATATAGTGTATGCTCTAGAGTGTATGGTGTAGAGTGTATGGTGTAGAGTGTATGGTGTAGAGTGTAGGGTATAGAGTGTAGGGTATAGAGTGTAGGGTATAGAGTGTAGGGTATAGAGTGTATGTTATAGAGTGTAGGGTATAGAGTGTAGAGTGTAGGGTATAGAGTTTAGAGTTTAGTGTATAGAGTGTAGGGTATAGAGTGCAAATTGTAGAGTGTAGGGTATAGAGTGTATGGTATAGAGTGTTGGGTATAAAGTGTAGAGTGTAGTGTATAGAGTGTAGGGTGTAGAGTGTAGGGTGTAGGGTATAGAGTGTAGGGTATAGAGTGTAGGGTATAGAGTGTAGGGTGTAGAGTGTAGAGTGTAGGGTACAGAGTGCAGGGTGTAGAGTGTAGGGTATAGAGTGTAGAGTGTAGGGTATAGAGTGTAGGGTGTAGAGTGTAGGGTGTAGGGTATAGAGTGTAGGGTATAGAGTGTAGGGTATAGAGTGTAGGGTATAGAGTGTATGTTATAGAGTGTAGGGTATAGAGTGTAGAGTGTAGGGTATAGAGTGTAGGGTATAGAGTGTAGGGTATAGAGTGTAGGGTATAGGGTGTAGGGTATAGAGTGTAGGGTATAGAGTGTAGGGTAAAGAGTGTAGAGTGTAGGGTATAGAGTGTAGGGTAGAGAGTGTAGGGTGTAGAGTGTAGGGTGTAGAGTGTAGGGTATAGAGTGTAGGGTATAGAGTGTAGGGTATAGAGTGTAGGGTATAGAGTGTAGGGTGTAGAGTGTAGGGTGTAGAGTGTAGGGTATAGAGTGTAGGGTAAAGAGTGTAGGGTATAGAGTGTAGGGTATAGAGTGTAGGGTGTAGAGTGTAGGGTGTAGAGTGTAGGGTATAGAGTGTAGGGAGTAGAGTGTAGGGTATAGAGTGTAGAGTGTAGGGTATAGAGGGTAGAGTGTAGGGAGTAGAGTGTAGAGTGTAGGGTATAGAGTGTAGGGTGTAGGGTATAGAGTGTAGGGTGTAGAGTGTAGGGTATAGAGTGTAGAGTGTAGGGTATAGAGTGTAGGGTGTAGGGTATAGAGTGTGGCGTATAGAGTATAGGGTGTAGCGTGTAGGGTATAGAGTGTAGGGTGTAGGGTATAGAGTGTAGAGTGTAGGGTATAGAGTGTAGGGTATAGAGTGTAGGGTATAGAGTGTAGGGTATAGAGTGTAGGGAATAGAGTGTAGGGTGTAAGGTGTAGAGTGTAGGGTATAGAGTGTAGGGTATATACTGTAGGGTATGGAGTGTAGGCTATAGAGTGTAGGGTATAGAGTGTAGAGTGTAGGGTATAGAGTGTAGGGTATAGAGTGTAGGGTATAGGGTATAGAGTGTAAGGTGTAGAGTGTAGGGTGTAGAGTGTAGGGTATAGAGTGTAGGGTATAGAGTGTAGGGTGTAGGGTATAGAGTGTAGGGTATAGAGTGTAGGGTATAGAGTGTAGGGTATAGAGTGTAGAGTGTAGAGTGTATGGTATAGAGTGTAGAGTGTAGGGTATAGAGTGTAGGGTATAGACTGTAGGGTATAGAGTGTGGCATATAGATTGTAGGGTATAGAGTGTAGAGTGTAGGGTATAGAATGTAGGGTATAGAGTGTAGGGTATAGAGTGTAGGGAATAGAGTGTAGAGTGTAAGGTATAGAGTGTAGAGTGTAAGGTATAGAGTGTAGAGCGTAGGGTATAGACTGTAGGGTGTAGAGTGTAGGGAGTAGAGTGTAGGGTATAGAGTGTAGAGTGTAGGGTATAGAGTGCAGGGTATAGAGTGTAGGGTATAGAGTGTAGAGTGTAGGCTATAGAGTGTAGGGTATAGAGTGTAGAGTGTAGGGTATAGAGTGTAGGGTATAGAGTGTAGGGTATAGAGTGTAGGGTGTAGAGTGTAGGGTATAGAGTGCAGGTTGTAGAGTGTAGGGTATAGAGTGTAGGGTGTAGAGTGTAGGGTATAGAGTGTATAGTGTAGGGTATAGAGTGTAGGGTATAGAGTGTAGGGTATAGAGTGTATCGTGTAGGGTATAGAGTGTATGCTCTAGAGTGTATGGTGTAGAGTGTATGGTGTAGAGTGTATGGTGTAGAGTGTAGGGTATAGAGTGTAGAGTATAGAGTGTAGGGTATAGAGTGTAGGGTATAGAGTGTATGTTATAGAGTGTAGGGTATAGAGTGTAGGGAGTAGAGTGTAGGGTATAGAGTGTAGAGTGTAGGGTATAGAGTGAAGAGTGTAGGGAGTAGAGTGTAGAGTGTAGGGTATAGAGTGTAGGGTGTAGAGTGTAGGGTATAGAGTGTATCGTGTAGGGTATAGAGTGTATGCTCTAGAGTGTATGGTGTAGAGTGTATGGTGTAGAGTGTATGGTGTAGAGTGTAGGGTATAGAGTGTAGGGTATAGAGTGTAGGGTATAGAGTGTAGGGTATAGAGTGTATGTTATAGAGTGTAGGGTATAGAGTGTAGGGAGTAGAGTGTAGGGTATAGAGTGTAGAGTGTAGGGTATAGAGTGTAGAGTGTAGGGAGTAGAGTGTAGAGTGTAGGGTATAGAGTGTAGGGTGTAGGGTATAGAGTGTGGCGTATAGAGTATAGGGTGTAGCGTGTAGGGTATAGAGTGTAGGGTGTAGGGTATAGAGTGTAGAGTGTAGGGTATAGAGTGTAGGGTATAGAGTGTAGGGTATAGAGTGTAGGGTATAGAGTGTAGGGAATAGAGTGTAGGGTGTAAGGTGTAGAGTGTAGGGTATAGAGTGTAGGGTATATACTGTAGGGTATGGAGTGTAGGCTATAGAGTGTAGGGTATAGAGTGTAGAGTGTAGGGTATAGAGTGTAGGGTATAGAGTGTAGGGTATAGGGTATAGAGTGTAAGGTGTAGAGTGTAGGGTGTAGAGTGTAGGGTATAGAGTGTAGGGTATAGAGTGTAGGGTGTAGGGTATAGAGTGTAGGGTATAGAGTGTAGGGTATAGAGTGTAGGGTGTAGAGTGTAGAGTGTAGGGTACAGAGTGCAGGGTGTAGAGTGTAGGGTATAGAGTGTAGAGTGTAGGGTATAGAGTGTAGGGTGTAGAGTGTAGGGTGTAGGGTATAGAGTGTAGGGTATAGAGTGTAGGGTATAGAGTGTAGGGTATAGAGTGTATGTTATAGAGTGTAGGGTATAGAGTGTAGAGTGTAGGGTATAGAGTGTAGGGTATAGAGTGTAGGGTATAGAGTGTAGGGTATAGGGTGTAGGGTATAGAGTGTAGGGTATAGAGTGTAGGGTAAAGAGTGTAGAGTGTAGGGTATAGAGTGTAGGGTAGAGAGTGTAGGGTGTAGAGTGTAGGGTGTAGAGTGTAGCGTATAGAGTGTAGGGTATAGAGTGTAGGGTATAGAGTGTAGGGTATAGAGTGTAGGGTATAGAGTGTAGGGTGTAGAGTGTAGGGTGTAGAGTGTAGGGTATAGAGTGTAGGGTAAAGAGTGTAGGGTATAGAGTGTAGGGTATAGAGTGTAGGGTGTAGAGTGTAGGGTGTAGAGTGTAGGGTATAGAGTGTAGGGAGTAGAGTGTAGGGTATAGAGTGTAGAGTGTAGGGTATAGAGTGTAGAGTGTAGGGAGTAGAGTGTAGAGTGTAGGGTATAGAGTGTAGGGTGTAGGGTATAGAGTGTAGGGTGTAGAGTGTAGGGTATAGAGTGTAGAGTGTAGGGTATAGAGTGTAGGGTGTAGGGTATAGAGTGTGGCGTATAGAGTATAGGGTGTAGCGTGTAGGGTATAGAGTGTAGGGTGTAGGGTATAGAGTGTAGAGTGTAGGGTATAGAGTGTAGGGTATAGAGTGTAGGGTATAGAGTGTAGGGTATAGAGTGTAGGGAATAGAGTGTAGGGTGTAAGGTGTAGAGTGTAGGGTATAGAGTGTAGGGTATATACTGTAGGGTATGGAGTGTAGGCTATAGAGTGTAGGGTATAGAGTGTAGAGTGTAGGGTATAGAGTGTAGGGTATAGAGTGTAGGGTATAGGGTATAGAGTGTAAGGTGTAGAGTGTAGGGTGTAGAGTGTAGGGTATAGAGTGTAGGGTATAGAGTGTAGGGTGTAGGGTATAGAGTGTAGGGTATAGAGTGTAGGGTATAGAGTGTAGGGTATAGAGTGTAGAGTGTAGAGTGTATGGTATAGAGTGTAGAGTGTAGGGTATAGAGTGTAGGGTATAGACTGTAGGGTATAGAGTGTGGCGTATAGATTGTAGGGTATAGAGTGTAGAGTGTAGGGTATAGAATGTAGGGTATAGAGTGTAGGGTATAGAGTGTAGGGAATAGAGTGTAGAGTGTAAGGTATAGAGCGTAGAGTGTAAGGTATAGAGTGTAGAGCGTAGGGTATAGACTGTAGGGTGTAGAGTGTAGGGAGTAGAGTGTAGGGTATAGAGTGTAGAGTGTAGGGTATAGAGTGCAGGGTATAGAGTGTAGGGTATAGAGTGTAGAGTGTAGGCTATAGAGTGTAGGGTATAGAGTGTAGAGTGTAGGGTATAGAGTGTAGGGTATAGAGTGTAGGGTATAGAGTGTAGGGTGTAGAGTGTAGGGTATAGAGTGCAGGTTGTAGAGTGTAGGGTATAGAGTGTAGGGTGTAGAGTGTAGGGTATAGAGTGTATAGTGTAGGGTATAGAGTGTAGGGTATAGAGTGTAGGGTATAGAGTGTATCGTGTAGGGTATAGAGTGTATGCTCTAGAGTGTATGGTGTAGAGTGTATGGTGTAGAGTGTATGGTGTAGAGTGTAGGGTATAGAGTGTAGGGTATAGAGTGTATCGTGTAGGGTATAGAGTGTATGCTCTAGAGTGTAGGGTATAGAGTGTAGGGTATAGAGTGTATGTTATAGAGTGTAGGGTATAGAGTGTAGGGAGTAGAGTGTAGGGTATAGAGTGTAGAGTGTAGGGTATAGAGTGAAGAGTGTAGGGAGTAGAGTGTAGAGTGTAGGGTATAGAGTGTAGGGTGTAGAGTGTAGGGTATAGAGTGTATCGTGTAGGGTATAGAGTGTATGCTCTAGAGTGTATGGTGTAGAGTGTATGGTGTAGAGTGTATGGTGTAGAGTGTAGGGTATAGAGTGTAGGGTATAGAGTGTAGGGTATAGAGTGTAGGGTATAGAGTGTATGTTATAGAGTGTAGGGTATAGAGTGTAGGGAGTAGAGTGTAGGGTATAGAGTGTAGAGTGTAGGGTATAGAGTGTAGAGTGTAGGGAGTAGAGTGTAGAGTGTAGGGTATAGAGTGTAGGGTGTAGGGTATAGAGTGTGGCGTATAGAGTATAGGGTGTAGCGTGTAGGGTATAGAGTGTAGGGTGTAGGGTATAGAGTGTAGAGTGTAGGGTATAGAGTGTAGGGTATAGAGTGTAGGGTATAGAGTGTAGGGTATAGAGTGTAGGGAATAGAGTGTAGGGTGTAAGGTGTAGAGTGTAGGGTATAGAGTGTAGGGTATATACTGTAGGGTATGGAGTGTAGGCTATAGAGTGTAGGGTATAGAGTGTAGAGTGTAGGGTATAGAGTGTAGGGTATAGAGTGTAGGGTATAGGGTATAGAGTGTAAGGTGTAGAGTGTAGGGTGTAGAGTGTAGGGTATAGAGTGTAGGGTATAGAGTGTAGGGTGTAGGGTATAGAGTGTAGGGTATAGAGTGTAGGGTATAGAGTGTAGGGTGTAGAGTGTAGAGTGTAGGGTACAGAGTGCAGGGTGTAGAGTGTAGGGTATAGAGTGTAGAGTGTAGGGTATAGAGTGTAGGGTGTAGAGTGTAGGGTGTAGGGTATAGAGTGTAGGGTATAGAGTGTAGGGTATAGAGTGTAGGGTATAGAGTGTATGTTATAGAGTGTAGGGTATAGAGTGTAGAGTGTAGGGTATAGAGTGTAGGGTATAGAGTGTAGGGTATAGAGTGTAGGGTATAGGGTGTAGGGTATAGAGTGTAGGGTATAGAGTGTAGGGTATAGAGTGTAGGGTAAAGAGTGTAGAGTGTAGGGTATAGAGTGTAGGGTAGAGAGTGTAGGGTGTAGAGTGTAGGGTGTAGAGTGTAGCGTATAGAGTGTAGGGTATAGAGTGTAGGGTATAGAGTGTAGGGTATAGAGTGTAGGGTATAGAGTGTAGGGTGTAGAGTGTAGGGTGTAGAGTGTAGGGTATAGAGTGTAGGGTAAAGAGTGTAGGGTATAGAGTGTAGGGTATAGAGTGTAGGGTGTAGAGTGTAGGGTGTAGAGTGTAGGGTATAGAGTGTAGGGAGTACAGTGTAGGGTATAGAGTGTAGAGTGTAGGGTATAGAGTGTAGAGTGTAGGGAGTAGAGTGTAGAGTGTAGGGTATAGAGTGTAGGGTGTAGGGTATAGAGTGTAGGGTGTAGGGTATAGAGTGTGGCGTATAGAGTATAGGGTGTAGCGTGTAGGGTATAGAGTGTAGGGTGTAGGGTATAGAGTGTAGAGTGTAGGGTATAGAGTGTAGGGTATAGAGTGTAGGGTATAGAGTGTAGGGTATAGAGTGTAGGGAATAGAGTGTAGGGTGTAAGGTGTAGAGTGTAGGGTATAGAGTGTAGGGTATATACTGTAGGGTATGGAGTGTAGGCTATAGAGTGTAGGGTATAGAGTGTAGAGTGTAGGGTATAGAGTGTAGGGTATAGAGTGTAGGGTATAGGGTATAGAGTGTAAGGTGTAGAGTGTAGGGTGTAGAGTGTAGGGTATAGAGTGTAGGGTATAGAGTGTAGGGTGTAGGGTATAGAGTGTAGGGTATAGAGTGTAGGGTATAGAGTGTAGGGTATAGAGTGTAGAGTGTAGAGTGTATGGTATAGAGTGTAGAGTGTAGGGTATAGAGTGTAGGGTATAGACTGTAGGGTATAGAGTGTGGCGTATAGATTGTAGGGTATAGAGTGTAGAGTGTAGGGTATAGAATGTAGGGTATAGAGTGTAGGGTATAGAGTGTAGGGAATAGAGTGTAGAGTGTAAGGTATAGAGCGTAGAGTGTAAGGTATAGAGTGTAGAGCGTAGGGTATAGACTGTAGGGTGTAGAGTGTAGGGAGTAGAGTGTAGGGTATAGAGTGTAGAGTGTAGGGTATAGAGTGCAGGGTATAGAGTGTAGGGTATAGAGTGTAGAGTGTAGGCTATAGAGTGTAGGGTATAGAGTGTAGAGTGTAGGGTATAGAGTGTAGGGTATAGAGTGTAGGGTATAGAGTGTAGGGTGTAGAGTGTAGGGTATAGAGTGCAGGTTGTAGAGTGTAGGGTATAGAGTGTAGGGTGTAGAGTGTAGGGTATAGAGTGTATAGTGTAGGGTATAGAGTGTAGGGTATAGAGTGTAGGGTGTAGAGTGTATCGTGTAGGGTATAGAGTGTATGCTCTAGAGTGTATGGTGTAGAGTGTATGGTGTAGAGTGTATGGTGTAGAGTGTAGGGTATAGAGTGTAGGGTATAGAGTGTAGGGTATAGAGTGTAGGGTATAGAGTGTATGTTATAGAGTGTAGGGTATAGAGTGTAGAGTGTAGGGTATAGAGTTTAGAGTTTAGTGTATAGAGTGTAGGGTATAGAGTGCAAATTGTAGAGTGTAGGGTATAGAGTGTATGGTATAGAGTGTAGGGTATAAAGTGTAGAGTGTAGTGTATAGAGTGTAGGGTGTAGAGTGTAGGGTGTAGGGTATAGAGTGTAGGGTATAGAGTGTAGGGTATAGAGTGTAGGGTGTAGAGTGTAGAGTGTAGGGTACAGAGTGCAGGGTGTAGAGTGTAGGGTATAGAGTGTAGAGTGTAGGGTATAGAGTGTAGGGTGTAGAGTGTAGGGTGTAGGGTATAGAGTGTAGGGTATAGAGTGTAGGGTATAGAGTGTAGGGTATAGAGTGTATGTTATAGAGTGTAGGGTATAGAGTGTAGAGTGTAGGGTATAGAGTGTAGGGTATAGAGTGTAGGGTATAGAGTGTAGGGTATAGGGTGTAGGGTATAGAGTGTAGGGTATAGAGTGTAGGGTAAAGAGTGTAGAGTGTAGGGTATAGAGTGTAGGGTAGAGAGTGTAGGGTGTAGAGTGTAGGGTGTAGAGTGTAGCGTATAGAGTGTAGGGTATAGAGTGTAGGGTATAGAGTGTAGGGTATAGAGTGTAGGGTATAGAGTGTAGGGTGTAGAGTGTAGGGTGTAGAGTGTAGGGTATAGAGTGTAGGGTAAAGAGTGTAGGGTATAGAGTGTAGGGTATAGAGTGTAGGGTGTAGAGTGTAGGGTGTAGAGTGTAGGGTGTAGAGTGTAGGGTATAGAGTGTAGGGTAAAGAGTGTAGGGTATAGAGTGTATGGTGTAGAGTGTAGGGTATAGAGTGTAGAGTATAGAGTGTAGGGTATAGAGTGTAGGGTATAGAGTGTATGTTATAGAGTGTAGGGTATAGAGTGTAGGGAGTAGAGTGTAGGGTATAGAGTGTAGAGTGTAGGGTATAGAGTGAAGAGTGTAGGGAGTAGAGTCTAGAGTGTAGGGTATAGAGTGTAGGGTGTAGAGTGTAGGGTATAGAGTGTATCGTGTAGGGTATAGAGTGTATGCTCTAGAGTGTATGGTGTAGAGTGTATGGTGTAGAGTGTATGGTGTAGAGTGTAGGGTATAGAGTGTAGGGTATAGAGTGTAGGGTATAGAGTGTAGGGTATAGAGTGTATGTTATAGAGTGTAGGGTATAGAGTGTAGGGAGTAGAGTGTAGGGTATAGAGTGTAGAGTGTAGGGTATAGAGTGTAGAGTGTAGGGAGTAGAGTGTAGAGTGTAGGGTATAGAGTGTAGGGTGTAGGGTATAGAGTGTGGCGTATAGAGTATAGGGTGTAGCGTGTAGGGTATAGAGTGTAGGGTGTAGGGTATAGAGTGTAGAGTGTAGGGTATAGAGTGTAGGGTATAGAGTGTAGGGTATAGAGTGTAGGGTATAGAGTGTAGGGAATAGAGTGTAGGGTGTAAGGTGTAGAGTGTAGGGTATAGAGTGTAGGGTATATACTGTAGGGTATGGAGTGTAGGCTATAGAGTGTAGGGTATAGAGTGTAGAGTGTAGGGTATAGAGTGTAGGGTATAGAGTGTAGGGTATAGGGTATAGAGTGTAAGGTGTAGAGTGTAGGGTGTAGAGTGTAGGGTATAGAGTGTAGGGTATAGAGTGTAGGGTGTAGGGTATAGAGTGTAGGGTATAGAGTGTAGGGTGTAGAGTGTAGAGTGTAGGGTACAGAGTGCAGGGTGTAGAGTGTAGGGTATAGAGTGTAGAGTGTAGGGTATAGAGTGTAGGGTGTAGAGTGTAGGGTGTAGGGTATAGAGTGTAGGGTATAGAGTGTAGGGTATAGAGTGTAGGGTATAGAGTGTATGTTATAGAGTGTAGGGTATAGAGTGTAGAGTGTAGGGTATAGAGTGTAGGGTATAGAGTGTAGGGTATAGAGTGTAGGGTATAGGGTGTAGGGTATAGAGTGTAGGGTATAGAGTGTAGGGTAAAGAGTGTAGAGTGTAGGGTATAGAGTGTAGGGTAGAGAGTGTAGGGTGTAGAGTGTAGGGTGTAGAGTGTAGCGTATAGAGTGTAGGGTATAGAGTGTAGGGTATAGAGTGTAGGGTATAGAGTGTAGGGTATAGAGTGTAGGGTGTAGAGTGTAGGGTGTAGAGTGTAGGGTATAGAGTGTAGGGTAAAGAGTGTAGGGTATAGAGTGTAGGGTATAGAGTGTAGGGTGTAGAGTGTAGGGTGTAGAGTGTAGGGTATAGAGTGTAGGGAGTAGAGTGTAGGGTATAGAGTGTAGAGTGTAGGGTATAGAGTGTAGAGTGTAGGGAGTAGAGTGTAGAGTGTAGGGTATAGAGTGTAGGGTGTAGGGTATAGAGTGTAGGGTGTAGAGTGTAGGGTATAGAGTGTAGAGTGTAGGGTATAGAGTGTAGGGTGTAGGGTATAGAGTGTGGCGTATAGAGTATAGGGTGTAGCGTGTAGGGTATAGAGTGTAGGGTGTAGGGTATAGAGTGTAGAGTGTAGGGTATAGAGTGTAGGGTATAGAGTGTAGGGTATAGAGTGTAGGGTATAGAGTGTAGGGAATAGAGTGTAGGGTGTAAGGTGTAGAGTGTAGGGTATAGAGTGTAGGGTATATACTGTAGGGTATGGAGTGTAGGCTATAGAGTGTAGGGTATAGAGTGTAGAGTGTAGGGTATAGAGTGTAGGGTATAGAGTGTAGGGTATAGGGTATAGAGTGTAAGGTGTAGAGTGTAGGGTGTAGAGTGTAGGGTATAGAGTGTAGGGTATAGAGTGTAGGGTGTAGGGTATAGAGTGTAGGGTATAGAGTGTAGGGTATAGAGTGTAGGGTATAGAGTGTAGAGTGTAGAGTGTATGGTATAGAGTGTAGAGTGTAGGGTATAGAGTGTAGGGTATAGACTGTAGGGTATAGAGTGTGGCGTATAGATTGTAGGGTATAGAGTGTAGAGTGTAGGGTATAGAATGTAGGGTATAGAGTGTAGGGTATAGAGTGTAGGGAATAGAGTGTAGAGTGTAAGGTATAGAGTGTAGAGTGTAAGGTATAGAGTGTAGAGCGTAGGGTATAGACTGTAGGGTGTAGAGTGTAGGGAGTAGAGTGTAGGGTATAGAGTGTAGAGTGTAGGGTATAGAGTGCAGGGTATAGAGTGTAGGGTATAGAGTGTAGAGTGTAGGCTATAGAGTGTAGGGTATAGAGTGTAGAGTGTAGGGTATAGAGTGTAGGGTATAGAGTGTAGGGTATAGAGTGTAGGGTGTAGAGTGTAGGGTATAGAGTGCAGGTTGTAGAGTGTAGGGTATAGAGTGTAGGGTGTAGAGTGTAGGGTATAGAGTGTATAGTGTAGGGTATAGAGTGTAGGGTATAGAGTGTAGGGTATAGAGTGTATCGTGTAGGGTATAGAGTGTATGCTCTAGAGTGTATGGTGTAGAGTGTATGGTGTAGAGTGTATGGTGTAGAGTGTAGGGTATAGAGTGTAGGGTATAGAGTGTAGGGTATAGAGTGTAGGGTATAGAGTGTATGTTATAGAGTGTAGGGTATAGAGTGTAGAGTGTAGGGTATAGAGTTTAGAGTTTAGTGTATAGAGTGTAGGGTATAGAGTGCAAATTGTAGAGTGTAGGGTATAGAGTGTATGGTATAGAGTGTAGGGTATAAAGTGTAGAGTGTAGTGTATAGAGTGTAGGGTGTAGAGTGTAGGGTGTAGGGTATAGAGTGTAGGGTATAGAGTGTAGGGTATAGAGTGTAGGGTGTAGAGTGTAGAGTGTAGGGTACAGAGTGCAGGGTGTAGAGTGTAGGGTATAGAGTGTAGAGTGTAGGGTATAGAGTGTAGGGTGTAGAGTGTAGGGTGTAGGGTATAGAGTGTAGGGTATAGAGTGTAGGGTATAGAGTGTAGGGTATAGAGTGTATGTTATAGAGTGTAGGGTATAGAGTGTAGAGTGTAGGGTATAGAGTGTAGGGTATAGAGTGTAGGGTATAGAGTGTAGGGTATAGGGTGTAGGGTATAGAGTGTAGGGTATAGAGTGTAGGGTAAAGAGTGTAGAGTGTAGGGTATAGAGTGTAGGGTAGAGAGTGTAGGGTGTAGAGTGTAGGGTGTAGAGTGTAGCGTATAGAGTGTAGGGTATAGAGTGTAGGGTATAGAGTGTAGGGTATAGAGTGTAGGGTATAGAGTGTAGGGTGTAGAGTGTAGGGTGTAGAGTGTAGGGTATAGAGTGTAGGGTAAAGAGTGTAGGGTATAGAGTGTAGGGTATAGAGTGTAGGGTGTAGAGTGTAGGGTGTAGAGTGTAGGGTATAGAGTGTAGGGAGTAGAGTGTAGGGTATAGAGTGTAGAGTGTAGGGTATAGAGTGTAGAGTGTAGGGAGTAGAGTGTAGAGTGTAGGGTATAGAGTGTAGGGTGTAGGGTATAGAGTGTAGGGTGTAGAGTGTAGGGTATAGAGTGTAGAGTGTAGGGTATAGAGTGTAGGGTGTAGGGTATAGAGTGTGGCGTATAGAGTATAGGGTGTAGCGTGTAGGGTATAGAGTGTAGGGTGTAGGGTATAGAGTGTAGAGTGTAGGGTATAGAGTGTAGGGTATAGAGTGTAGGGAATAGAGTGTAGGGTGTAAGGTGTAGAGTGTAGGGTATAGAGTATAGGGTATATACTGTAGGGTATGGAGTGTAGGCTATAGAGTGTAGGGTATAGAGTGTAGGGTGTAGGGTATAGAGTGTAGAGTGTAGGGAGTAGAGTGTAGGGTATAGAGTGTAGAGTGTAGGGTATAGAGTGCAGGGTATAGAGTGTAGGGTATAGAGTGTAGAGTGTAGGCTATAGAGTGTAGGGTATAGAGTGTAGAGTGTAGGGTATAGAGTGTAGGGTATAGAGTGTAGGGTATAGAGTGTAGGGTGTAGAGTGTAGGGTATAGAGTGCAGGTTGTAGAGTGTAGGGTATAGAGTGTAGGGTGTAGAGTGTAGGGTATAGAGTGTATAGTGTAGGGTATAGAGTGTAGGGTATAGAGTGTAGGGTATAGAGTGTATCGTGTAGGGTATAGAGTGTATGCTCTAGAGTGTATGGTGTAGAGTGTATGGTGTAGAGTGTATGGTGTAGAGTGTAGGGTATAGAGTTTAGAGTTTAGTGTATAGAGTGTAGGGTATAGAGTGCAAATTGTAGAGTGTAGGGTATAGAGTGTATGGTATAGAGTGTAGGGTATAAAGTGTAGAGTGTAGTGTATAGAGTGTAGGGTGTAGAGTGTAGGGTGTAGGGTATAGAGTGTAGGGTATAGAGTGTAGGGTATAGAGTGTAGGGTGTAGAGTGTAGAGTGTAGGGTACAGAGTGCAGGGTGTAGAGTGTAGGGTATAGAGTGTAGAGTGTAGGGTATAGAGTGCAGGGTGTAGAGTGTAGGGTGTAGGGTATAGAGTGTAGGGTATAGAGTGTAGGGTATAGAGTGTAGGGTATAGAGTGTATGTTATAGAGTGTAGGGTATAGAGTGTAGAGTGTAGGGTATAGAGTGTAGGGTATAGAGTGTAGGGTATAGAGTGTAGGGTATAGGGTGTAGGGTATAGAGTGTAGGGTATAGAGTGTAGGGTAAAGAGTGTAGAGTGTAGGGTATAGAGTGTAGGGTAGAGAGTGTAGGGTGTAGAGTGTAGGGTGTAGAGTGTAGCGTATAGAGTGCAGGGTATAGAGTGTAGGGTATAGAGTGTAGGGTATAGAGTGTAGGGTATAGAGTGTAGGGTGTAGAGTGTA
The DNA here is from genome assembly GCF_032444005.1 of Ranitomeya imitator. NCBI lineage: Eukaryota > Metazoa > Chordata > Amphibia > Anura > Dendrobatidae > Ranitomeya > Ranitomeya imitator. Next base: position 75,882 of record NW_027193431.1, read on the forward strand.
GGGTGTAGAGTGTAGGGTATAGAGTGTAGGGTAAAGAGTGTAGGGTATAGAGTGTAGGGTATAGAGTGTAGGGTGTAGAGTGTAGGGTGTAGAGTGTAGGGTATAGAGTGTAGGGAGTAGAGTGTAGGGTATAGAGTGTAGAGTGTAGGGTATAGAGTGTAGAGTGTAGGGAGTAGAGTGTAGAGTGTAGGGTATAGAGTGTAGGGTGTAGGGTATAGAGTGTAGGGTGTAGAGTGTAGGGTATAGAGTGTAGAGTGTAGGGTATAGAGTGTAGGGTGTAGGGTATAGAGTGTGGCGTATAGAGTATAGGGTGTAGCGTGTAGGGTATAGAGTGTAGGGTGTAGGGTATAGAGTGTAGACTGTAGGGTATAGAGTGTAGGGTATAGAGTGTAGGGTATAGAGTGTAGGGTATAGAGTGTAGGGAATAGAGTGTAGGGTGTAAGGTGTAGAGTGTAGGGTATAGAGTGTAGGGTATATACTGTAGGGTATGGAGTGTAGGGTATAGAGTGTAGGGTATAGAGTGTAGAGTGTAGGGTATAGAGTGTAGGGTATAGAGTGTAGGGTATAGGGTATAGAGTGTAAGGTGTAGAGTGTAGGGTGTAGAGTGTAGGGTATAGAGTGTAGGGTATAGAGTGTAGGGTGTAGGGTATAGAGTGTAGGGTATAGAGTGTAGGGTATAGAGTGTAGGGTATAGAGTGTAGAGTGTAGAGTGTATGGTATAGAGTGTAGAGTGTAGGGTATAGAGTGTAGGGTATAGACTGTAGGGTATAGAGTGTGGCGTATAGATTGTAGGGTATAGAGTGTAGAGTGTAGGGTATAGAATGTAGGGTATAGAGTGTAGGGTATAGAGTGTAGGGAATAGAGTGTAGAGTGTAAGGTATAGAGTGTAGAGTGTAAGGTATAGAGTGTAGAGCGTAGGGTATAGACTGTAGGGTGTAGAGTGTAGGGAGTAGAGTGTAGGGTATAGAGTGTAGAGTGTATGGTATAGAGTGCAGGGTATAGAGTGTAGGGTATAGAGTGTAGAGTGTAGGCTATAGAGTGTAGGGTATAGAGTGTAGAGTGTAGGGTATAGAGTGTAGGGTATAGAGTGTAGGGTATAGAGTGTAGGGTGTAGAGTGTAGGGTATAGAGTGCAGGTTGTAGAGTGTAGGGTATAGAGTGTAGGGTGTAGAGTGTAGGGTATAGAGTGTATAGTGTAGGGTATAGAGTGTAGGGTATAGAGTGTAGGGTATAGAGTGTATCGTGTAGGGTATAGAGTGTATGCTCTAGAGTGTATGGTGTAGAGTGTATGGTGTAGAGTGTATGGTGTAGAGTGTAGGGTATAGAGTGTAGGGTATAGAGTGTAGGGTATAGAGTGTAGGGTATAGAGTGTATGTTATAGAGTGTAGGGTATAGAGTGTAGAGTGTAGGGTATAGAGTTTAGAGTTTAGTGTATAGAGTGTAGGGTATAGAGTGCAAATTGTAGAGTGTAGGGTATAGAGTGTATGGTATAGAGTGTAGGGTATAAAGTGTAGAGTGTAGTGTATAGAGTGTAGGGTGTAGAGTGTAGGGTGTAGGGTATAGAGTGTAGGGTATAGAGTGTAGGGTATAGAGTGTAGGGTGTAGAGTGTAGAGTGTAGGGTACAGAGTGCAGGGTGTAGAGTGTAGGGTATAGAGTGTAGAGTGTAGGGTATAGAGTGTAGGGTGTAGAGTGTAGGGTGTAGGGTATAGAGTGTAGGGTATAGAGTGTAGGGTATAGAGTGTAGGGTATAGAGTGTATGTTATAGAGTGTAGGGTATAGAGTGTAGAGTGTAGGGTATAGAGTGTAGGGTATAGAGTGTAGGGTATAGAGTGTAGGGTATAGGGTGTAGGGTATAGAGTGTAGGGTATAGAGTGTAGGGTAAAGAGTGTAGAGTGTAGGGTATAGAGTGTAGGGTAGAGAGTGTAGGGTGTAGAGTGTAGGGTGTAGAGTGTAGCGTATAGAGTGTAGGGTATAGAGTGTAGGGTATAGAGTGTAGGGTATAGAGTGTAGGGTATAGAGTGTAGGGTGTAGAGTGTAGGGTGTAGAGTGTAGGGTATAGAGTGTAGGGTAAAGAGTGTAGGGTATAGAGTGTAGGGTATAGAGTGTAGGGTGTAGAGTGTAGGGTGTAGAGTGTAGGGTATAGAGTGTAGGGAGTAGAGTGTAGGGTATAGAGTGTAGAGTGTAGGGTATAGAGTGTAGAGTGTAGGGAGTAGAGTGTAGAGTGTAGGGTATAGAGTGTAGGGTGTAGGGTATAGAGTGTAGGGTGTAGAGTGTAGGGTATAGAGTGTAGAGTGTAGGGTATAGAGTGTAGGGTGTAGGGTATAGAGTGTGGCGTATAGAGTATAGGGTGTAGCGTGTAGGGTATAGAGTGTAGGGTATAGAGTGTAGAGTGTAGGGTATAGAGTGTAGGGTATAGAGTGTAGGGTATAGAGTGTAGGGTATAGAGTGTAGGGAATAGAGTGTAGGGTGTAAGGTGTAGAGTGTAGGGTATAGAGTGTAGGGTATATACTGTAGGGTATGGAGTGTAGGCTATAGAGTGTAGGGTATAGAGTGTAGAGTGTAGGGTATAGAGTGTAGGGTATAGAGTGTAGGGTATAGGGTATAGAGTGTAAGGTGTAGAGTGTAGGGTGTAGAGTGTAGGGTATAGAGTGTAGGGTATAGAGTGTAGGGTGTAGGGTATAGAGTGTAGGGTATAGAGTGTAGGGTATAGAGTGTAGGGTATAGAGTGTAGAGTGTAGAGTGTATGGTATAGAGTGTAGAGTGTAGGGTATAGAGTGTAGGGTATAGACTGTAGGGTATAGAGTGTGGCGTATAGATTGTAGGGTATAGAGTGTAGAGTGTAGGGTATAGAATGTAGGGTATAGAGTGTAGGGTATAGAGTGTAGGGAATAGAGTGTAGAGTGTAAGGTATAGAGTGTAGAGTGTAAGGTATAGAGTGTAGGGCGTAGGGTATAGACTGTAGGGTGTAGAGTGTAGGGAGTAGAGTGTAGGGTATAGAGTGTAGAGTGTAGGGTATAGAGTGCAGGGTATAGAGTGTAGGGTATAGAGTGTAGAGTGTAGGCTATAGAGTGTAGGGTATAGAGTGTAGAGTGTAGGGTATAGAGTGTAGGGTATAGAGTGTAGGGTATAGAGTGTAGGGTGTAGAGTGTAGGGTATAGAGTGCAGGTTGTAGAGTGTAGGGTATAGAGTGTAGGGTGTAGAGTGTAGGGTATAGAGTGTATAGTGTAGGGTATAGAGTGTAGGGTATAGAGTGTAGGGTATAGAGTGTATCTTGTAGGGTATATAGTGTATGCTCTAGAGTGTATGGTGTAGAGTGTATGGTGTAGAGTGTATGGTGTAGAGTGTAGGGTATAGAGTGTAGGGTATAGAGTGTAGGGTATAGAGTGTAGGGTATAGAGTGTATGTTATAGAGTGTAGGGTATAGAGTGTAGAGTGTAGGGTATAGAGTTTAGAGTTTAGTGTATAGAGTGTAGGGTATAGAGTGCAAATTGTAGAGTGTAGGGTATAGAGTGTATGGTATAGAGTGTTGGGTATAAAGTGTAGAGTGTAGTGTATAGAGTGTAGGGTGTAGAGTGTAGGGTGTAGGGTATAGAGTGTAGGGTATAGAGTGTAGGGTATAGAGTGTAGGGTGTAGAGTGTAGAGTGTAGGGTACAGAGTGCAGGGTGTAGAGTGTAGGGTATAGAGTGTAGAGTGTAGGGTATAGAGTGTAGGGTGTAGAGTGTAGGGTGTAGGGTATAGAGTGTAGGGTATAGAGTGTAGGGTATAGAGTGTAGGGTATAGAGTGTATGTTATAGAGTGTAGGGTATAGAGTGTAGAGTGTAGGGTATAGAGTGTAGGGTATAGAGTGTAGGGTATAGAGTGTAGGGTATAGGGTGTAGGGTATAGAGTGTAGGGTATAGAGTGTAGGGTAAAGAGTGTAGAGTGTAGGGTATAGAGTGTAGGGTAGAGAGTGTAGGGTGTAGAGTGTAGGGTGTAGAGTGTAGCGTATAGAGTGTAGGGTATAGAGTGTAGGGTATAGAGTGTAGGGTATAGAGTGTAGGGTATAGAGTGTAGGGTGTAGAGTGTAGGGTGTAGAGTGTAGGGTATAGAGTGTAGGGTAAAGAGTGTAGGGTATAGAGTGTAGGGTATAGAGTGTAGGGTGTAGAGTGTAGGGTGTAGAGTGTAGGGTATAGAGTGTAGGGAGTAGAGTGTAGGGTATAGAGTGTAGAGTGTAGGGTATAGAGTGTAGAGTGTAGGGAGTAGAGTGTAGAGTGTAGGGTATAGAGTGTAGGGTGTAGGGTATAGAGTGTAGGGTGTAGAGTGTAGGGTATAGAGTGTAGAGTGTAGGGTATAGAGTGTAGGGTGTAGGGTATAGAGTGTGGCGTATAGAGTATAGGGTGTAGCGTGTAGGGTATAGAGTGTAGGGTGTAGGGTATAGAGTGTAGAGTGTAGGGTATAGAGTGTAGGGTATAGAGTGTAGGGTATAGAGTGTAGGGTATAGAGTGTAGGGAATAGAGTGTAGGGTGTAAGGTGTAGAGTGTAGGGTATAGAGTGTAGGGTATATACTGTAGGGTATGGAGTGTAGGCTATAGAGTGTAGGGTATAGAGTGTAGAGTGTAGGGTATAGAGTGTAGGGTATAGAGTGTAGGGTATAGGGTATAGAGTGTAAGGTGTAGAGTGTAGGGTGTAGAGTGTAGGGTATAGAGTGTAGGGTATAGAGTGTAGGGTGTAGGGTATAGAGTGTAGGGTATAGAGTGTAGGGTATAGAGTGTAGGGTATAGAGTGTAGAGTGTAGAGTGTATGGTATAGAGTGTAGAGTGTAGGGTATAGAGTGTAGGGTATAGAGTGTAGGGAATAGAGTGTAGAGTGTAAGGTATAGAGTGTAGAGTGTAGGGTATAGAATGTAGGGTATAGAGTGTAGGGTATAGAGTGTAGGGAATAGAGTGTAGAGTGTAAGGTATAGAGTGTAGAGTGTAAGGTATAGAGTGTAGAGCGTAGGGTATAGACTGTAGGGTGTAGAGTGTAGGGAGTAGAGTGTAGGGTATAGAGTGTAGAGTGTAGGGTATAGAGTGCAGGGTATAGAGTGTAGGGTATAGAGTGTAGAGTGTAGGCTATAGAGTGTAGGGTATAGAGTGTAGAGTGTAGGGTATAGAGTGTAGGGTATAGAGTGTAGGGTATAGAGTGTAGGGTGTAGAGTGTAGGGTATAGAGTGCAGGTTGTAGAGTGTAGGGTATAGAGTGTAGGGTGTAGAGTGTAGGGTATAGAGTGTATAGTGTAGGGTATAGAGTGTAGGGTATAGAGTGTAGGGTATAGAGTGTATCGTGTAGGGTATAGAGTGTATGCTCTAGAGTGTATGGTGTAGAGTGTATGGTGTAGAGTGTATGGTGTAGAGTGTAGGGTATAGAGTGTAGAGTATAGAGTGTAGGGTATAGAGTGTAGGGTATAGAGTGTATGTTATAGAGTGTAGGGTATAGAGTGTAGGGAGTAGAGTGTAGGGTATAGAGTGTAGAGTGTAGGGTATAGAGTGAAGAGTGTAGGGAGTAGAGTGTAGAGTGTAGGGTATAGAGTGTAGGGTGTAGAGTGTAGGGTATAGAGTGTATCGTGTAGGGTATAGAGTGTATGCTCTAGAGTGTATGGTGTAGAGTGTATGGTGTAGAGTGTATGGTGTAGAGTGTAGGGTATAGAGTGTAGGGTATAGAGTGTAGGGTATAGAGTGTAGGGTATAGAGTGTATGTTATAGAGTGTAGGGTATAGAGTGTAGGGAGTAGAGTGTAGGGTATAGAGTGTAGAGTGTAGGGTATAGAGTGTAGAGTGTAGGGAGTAGAGTGTAGAGTGTAGGGTATAGAGTGTAGGGTGTAGGGTATAGAGTGTGGCGTATAGAGTATAGGGTGTAGCGTGTAGGGTATAGAGTGTAGGGTGTAGGGTATAGAGTGTAGAGTGTAGGGTATAGAGTGTAGGGTATAGAGTGTAGGGTATAGAGTGTAGGGTATAGAGTGTAGGGAATAGAGTGTAGGGTGTAAGGTGTAGAGTGTAGGGTATAGAGTGTAGGGTATATACTGTAGGGTATGGAGTGTAGGCTATAGAGTGTAGGGTATAGAGTGTAGAGTGTAGGGTATAGAGTGTAGGGTATAGAGTGTAGGGTATAGGGTATAGAGTGTAAGGTGTAGAGTGTAGGGTGTAGAGTGTAGGGTATAGAGTGTAGGGTATAGAGTGTAGGGTGTAGGGTATAGAGTGTAGGGTATAGAGTGTAGGGTATAGAGTGTAGGGTGTAGAGTGTAGAGTGTAGGGTACAGAGTGCAGGGTGTAGAGTGTAGGGTATAGAGTGTAGAGTGTAGGGTATAGAGTGTAGGGTGTAGAGTGTAGGGTGTAGGGTATAGAGTGTAGGGTATAGAGTGTAGGGTATAGAGTGTAGGGTATAGAGTGTATGTTATAGAGTGTAGGGTATAGAGTGTAGAGTGTAGGGTATAGAGTGTAGGGTATAGAGTGTAGGGTATAGAGTGTAGGGTATAGGGTGTAGGGTATAGAGTGTAGGGTATAGAGTGTAGGGTAAAGAGTGTAGAGTGTAGGGTATAGAGTGTAGGGTAGAGAGTGTAGGGTGTAGAGTGTAGGGTGTAGAGTGTAGCGTATAGAGTGTAGGGTATAGAGTGTAGGGTATAGAGTGTAGGGTATAGAGTGTAGGGTATAGAGTGTAGGGTGTAGAGTGTAGGGTGTAGAGTGTAGGGTATAGAGTGTAGGGTAAAGAGTGTAGGGTATAGAGTGTAGGGTATAGAGTGTAGGGTGTAGAGTGTAGGGTGTAGAGTGTAGGGTATAGAGTGTAGGGAGTAGAGTGTAGGGTATAGAGTGTAGAGTGTAGGGTATAGAGTGTAGAGTGTAGGGAGTAGAGTGTAGAGTGTAGGGTATAGAGTGTAGGGTGTAGGGTATAGAGTGTAGGGTGTAGAGTGTAGGGTATAGAGTGTAGAGTGTAGGGTATAGAGTGTAGGGTGTAGGGTATAGAGTGTGGCGTATAGAGTATAGGGTGTAGCGTGTAGGGTATAGAGTGTAGGGTGTAGGGTATAGAGTGTAGAGTGTAGGGTATAGAGTGTAGGGTATAGAGTGTTGGGTATAGAGTGTAGGGTATAGAGTGTAGGGAATAGAGTGTAGGGTGTAAGGTGTAGAGTGTAGGGTATAGAGTGTAGGGTATATACTGTAGGGTATGGAGTGTAGGCTATAGAGTGTAGGGTATAGAGTGTAGAGTGTAGGGTATAGAGTGTAGGGTATAGAGTGTAGGGTATAGGGTATAGAGTGTAAGGTGTAGAGTGTAGGGTGTAGAGTGTAGGGTATAGAGTGTAGGGTATAGAGTGTAGGGTGTAGGGTATAGAGTGTAGGGTATAGAGTGTAGGGTATAGAGTGTAGGGTATAGAGTGTAGAGTGTAGAGTGTATGGTATAGAGTGTAGAGTGTAGGGTATAGAGTGTAGGGTATAGACTGTAGGGTATAGAGTGTGGCGTATAGATTGTAGGGTATAGAGTGTAGAGTGTAGGGTATAGAATGTAGGGTATAGAGTGTAGGGTATAGAGTGTAGGGAATAGAGTGTAGAGTGTAAGGTATAGAGCGTAGAGTGTAAGGTATAGAGTGTAGAGCGTAGGGTATAGACTGTAGGGTGTAGAGTGTAGGGAGTAGAGTGTAGGGTATAGAGTGTAGAGTGTAGGGTATAGAGTGCAGGGTATAGAGTGTAGGGTATAGAGTGTAGAGTGTAGGCTATAGAGTGTAGGGTATAGAGTGTAGAGTGTAGGGTATAGAGTGTAGGGTATAGAGTGTAGGGTATAGAGTGTAGGGTGTAGAGTGTAGGGTATAGAGTGCAGGTTGTAGAGTGTAGGGTATAGAGTGTAGGGTGTAGAGTGTAGGGTATAGAGTGTATAGTGTAGGGTATAGAGTGTAGGGTATAGAGTGTAGGGTATAGAGTGTATCGTGTAGGGTATAGAGTGTATGCTCTAGAGTGTATGGTGTAGAGTGTATGGTGTAGAGTGTATGGTGTAGAGTGTAGGGTATAGAGTGTAGGGTATAGAGTGTATCGTGTAGGGTATAGAGTGTATGCTCTAGAGTGTAGGGTATAGAGTGTAGGGTATAGAGTGTATGTTATAGAGTGTAGGGTATAGAGTGTAGGGAGTAGAGTGTAGGGTATAGAGTGTAGAGTGTAGGGTATAGAGTGAAGAGTGTAGGGAGTAGAGTGTAGAGTGTAGGGTATAGAGTGTAGGGTGTAGAGTGTAGGGTATAGAGTGTATCGTGTAGGGTATAGAGTGTATGCTCTAGAGTGTATGGTGTAGAGTGTATGGTGTAGAGTGTATGGTGTAGAGTGTAGGGTATAGAGTGTAGGGTATAGAGTGTAGGGTATAGAGTGTAGGGTATAGAGTGTATGTTATAGAGTGTAGGGTATAGAGTGTAGGGAGTAGAGTGTAGGGTATAGAGTGTAGAGTGTAGGGTATAGAGTGTAGAGTGTAGGGAGTAGAGTGTAGAGTGTAGGGTATAGAGTGTAGGGTGTAGGGTATAGAGTGTGGCGTATAGAGTAGAGGGTGTAGCGTGTAGGGTATAGAGTGTAGGGTGTAGGGTATAGAGTGTAGAGTGTAGGGAATAGAGTGTAGGGTATAGAGTGTAGGGTATAGAGTGTAGGGTATAGAGTGTAGGGAATAGAGTGTAGGGTGTAAGGTGTAGAGTGTAGGGTATAGAGTGTAGGGTATATACTGTAGGGTATGGAGTGTAGGCTATAGAGTGTAGGGTATAGAGTGTAGAGTGTAGGGTATAGAGTGTAGGGTATAGAGTGTAGGGTATAGGGTATAGAGTGTAAGGTGTAGAGTGTAGGGTGTAGAGTGTAGGGTATAGAGTGTAGGGTATAGAGTGTAGGGTGTAGGGTATAGAGTGTAGGGTATAGAGTGTAGGGTATAGAGTGTAGGGTGTAGAGTGTAGAGTGTAGGGTACAGAGTGCAGGGTGTAGAGTGTAGGGTATAGAGTGTAGAGTGTAGGGTATAGAGTGTAGGGTGTAGAGTGTAGGGTGTAGGGTATAGAGTGTAGGGTATAGAGTGTAGGGTATAGAGTGTAGGGTATAGAGTGTATGTTATAGAGTGTAGGGTATAGAGTGTAGAGTGTAGGGTATAGAGTGTAGGGTATAGAGTGTAGGGTATAGAGTGTAGGGTATAGGGTGTAGGGTATAGAGTGTAGGGTATAGAGTGTAGGGTAAAGAGTGTAGAGTGTAGGGTATAGAGTGTAGGGTAGAGAGTGTAGGGTGTAGAGTGTAGGGTGTAGAGTGTAGCGTATAGAGTGTAGGGTATAGAGTGTAGGGTATAGAGTGTAGGGTATAGAGTGTAGGGTATAGAGTGTAGGGTGTAGAGTGTAGGGTGTAGAGTGTAGGGTATAGAGTGTAGGGTAAAGAGTGTAGGGTATAGAGTGTAGGGTATAGAGTGTAGGGTGTAGAGTGTAGGGTGTAGAGTGTAGGGTATAGAGTGTAGGGAGTACAGTGTAGGGTATAGAGTGTAGAGTGTAGGGTATAGAGTGTAGAGTGTAGGGAGTAGAGTGTAGAGTGTAGGGTATAGAGTGTAGGGTGTAGGGTATAGAGTGTAGGGTGTAGAGTGTAGGGTATAGAGTGTAGAGTGTAGGGTATAGAGTGTAGGGTGTAGGGTATAGAGTGTGGCGTATAGAGTATAGGGTGTAGCGTGTAGGGTATAGAGTGTAGGGTGTAGGGTATAGAGTGTAGAGTGTAGGGTATAGAGTGTAGGGTATAGAGTGTAGGGTATAGAGTGTAGGGTATAGAGTGTAGGGAATAGAGTGTAGGGTGTAAGGTGTAGAGTGTAGGGTATAGAGTGTAGGGTATATACTGTAGGGTATGGAGTGTAGGCTATAGAGTGTAGGGTATAGAGTGTAGAGTGTAGGGTATAGAGTGTAGGGTATAGAGTGTAGGGTATAGGGTATAGAGTGTAAGGTGTAGAGTGTAGGGTGTAGAGTGTAGGGTATAGAGTGTAGGGTATAGAGTGTAGGGTGTAGGGTATAGAGTGTAGGGTATAGAGTGTAGGGTATAGAGTGTAGGGTATAGAGTGTAGAGTGTAGAGTGTATGGTATAGAGTGTAGAGTGTAGGGTATAGAGTGTAGGGTATAGACTGTAGGGTATAGAGTGTGGCGTATAGATTGTAGGGTATAGAGTGTAGAGTGTAGGGTATAGAATGTAGGGTATAGAGTGTAGGGTATAGAGTGTAGGGAATAGAGTGTAGAGTGTAAGGTATAGAGCGTAGAGTGTAAGGTATAGAGTGTAGAGCGTAGGGTATAGACTGTAGGGTGTAGAGTGTAGGGAGTAGAGTGTAGGGTATAGAGTGTAGAGTGTAGGGTATAGAGTGCAGGGTATAGAGTGTAGGGTATAGAGTGTAGAGTGTAGGCTATAGAGTGTAGGGTATAGAGTGTAGAGTGTAGGGTATAGAGTGTAGGGTATAGAGTGTAGGGTATAGAGTGTAGGGTGTAGAGTGTAGGGTATAGAGTGCAGGTTGTAGAGTGTAGGGTATAGAGTGTAGGGTGTAGAGTGTAGGGTATAGAGTGTATAGTGTAGGGTATAGAGTGTAGGGTATAGAGTGTAGGGTGTAGAGTGTATCGTGTAGGGTATAGAGTGTATGCTCTAGAGTGTATGGTGTAGAGTGTATGGTGTAGAGTGTATGGTGTAGAGTGTAGGGTATAGAGTGTAGGGTATAGAGTGTAGGGTATAGAGTGTAGGGTATAGAGTGTATGTTATAGAGTGTAGGGTATAGAGTGTAGAGTGTAGGGTATAGAGTTTAGAGTTTAGTGTATAGAGTGTAGGGTATAGAGTGCAAATTGTAGAGTGTAGGGTATAGAGTGTATGGTATAGAGTGTAGGGTATAAAGTGTAGAGTGTAGTGTATAGAGTGTAGGGTGTAGAGTGTAGGGTGTAGGGTATAGAGTGTAGGGTATAGAGTGTAGGGTATAGAGTGTAGGGTGTAGAGTGTAGAGTGTAGGGTACAGAGTGCAGGGTGTAGAGTGTAGGGTATAGAGTGTAGAGTGTAGGGTATAGAGTGTAGGGTGTAGAGTGTAGGGTGTAGGGTATAGAGTGTAGGGTATAGAGTGTAGGGTATAGAGTGTAGGGTATAGAGTGTATGTTATAGAGTGTAGGGTATAGAGTGTAGAGTGTAGGGTATAGAGTGTAGGGTATAGAGTGTAGGGTATAGAGTGTAGGGTATAGGGTGTAGGGTATAGAGTGTAGGGTATAGAGTGTAGGGTAAAGAGTGTAGAGTGTAGGGTATAGAGTGTAGGGTAGAGAGTGTAGGGTGTAGAGTGTAGGGTGTAGAGTGTAGCGTATAGAGTGTAGGGTATAGAGTGTAGGGTATAGAGTGTAGGGTATAGAGTGTAGGGTATAGAGTGTAGGGTGTAGAGTGTAGGGTGTAGAGTGTAGGGTATAGAGTGTAGGGTAAAGAGTGTAGGGTATAGAGTGTAGGGTATAGAGTGTAGGGTGTAGAGTGTAGGGTGTAGAGTGTAGGGTATAGAGTGTAGGGAGTAGAGTGTAGGGTATAGAGTGTAGAGTGTAGGGTATAGAGTGTAGAGTGTAGGGAGTAGAGTGTAGAGTGTAGGGTATAGAGTGTAGGGTGTAGGGTATAGAGTGTAGGGTGTAGAGTGTAGGGTATAGAGTGTAGAGTGTAGGGTATAGAGTGTAGGGTGTAGGGTATAGAGTGTGGCGTATAGAATATAGGGTGTAGCGTGTAGGGTATAGAGTGTAGGGTGTAGGCTATAGAGTGTAGAGTGTAGGGTATAGAGTGTAGGGTATAGAGTGTAGGGTATAGAGTGTAGGGTATAGAGTGTAGGGAATAGAGTGTAGGGTGTAAGGTGTAGAGTGTAGGGTATAGAGTGTAGGGTATATACTGTAGGGTATGGAGTGTAGGCTATAGAGTGTAGGGTATAGAGTGTAGAGTGTAGGGTATAGAGTGTAGGGTATAGAGTGTAGGGTATAGGGTATAGAGTGTAAGGTGTAGAGTGTAGGGTGTAGAGTGTAGGGTATAGAGTGTAGGGTATAGAGTGTAGGGTGTAGGGTATAGAGTGTAGGGTATAGAGTGTAGGGTATAGAGTGTAGGGTATAGAGTGTAGAGTGTAGAGTGTATGGTATAGAGTGTAGAGTGTAGGGTATAGAGTGTAGGGTATAGACTGTAGGGTATAGAGTGTGGCGTATAGATTGTAGGGTATAGAGTGTAGAGTGTAGGGTATAGAATGTAGGGTATAGAGTGTAGGGTATAGAGTGTAGGGAATAGAGTGTAGAGTGTAAGGTATAGAGTGTAGAGTGTAAGGTATAGAGTGTAGAGCGTAGGGTATAGACTGTAGGGTGTAGAGTGTAGGGAGTAGAGTGTAGGGTATAGAGTGTAGAGTGTAGGGTATAGAGTGCAGGGTATAGAGTGTAGGGTATAGAGTGTAGAGTGTAGGCTATAGAGTGTAGGGTATAGAGTGTAGAGTGTAGGGTATAGAGTGTAGGGTATAGAGTGTAGGGTATAGAGTGTAGGGTGTAGAGTGTAGGGTATAGAGTGCAGGTTGTAGAGTGTAGGGTATAGAGTGTAGGGTGTAGAGTGTAGGGTATAGAGTGTATAGTGTAGGGTATAGAGTGTAGGGTATAGAGTGTAGGGTATAGAGTGTATCGTGTAGGGTATAGAGTGTATGCTCTAGAGTGTATGGTATAGAGTGTAGAGTGTAGGGTATAGAGTTTAGAGTTTAGTGTATAGAGTGTAGGGTATAGAGTGCAAATTGTAGAGTGTAGGGTATAGAGTGTAGGGTATAGAGTGTAGGGTATAGAGTGTAGGGTATAGAGTGTATGTTATAGAGTGTAGGGTATAGAGTGTAGAGTGTAGGGTATAGAGTTTAGAGTTTAGTGTATAGAGTGTAGGGTATAGAGTGCAAATTGTAGAGTGTAGGGTATAGAGTGTATGGTATAGAGTGTAGGGTATAAAGTGTAGAGTGTAGTGTAGTGTATAGAGTGTAGGGTGTAGAGTGTAGGGTGTAGGGTATAGAGTGTAGGGTATAGAGTGTAGGGTATAGAGTGTAGGGTGTAGAGTGTAGAGTGTAGGGTACAGAGTGCAGGGTGTAGAGTGTAGGGTATAGAGTGTAGAGTGTAGGGTATAGAGTGTAGGGTGTAGAGTGTAGGGTGTAGGGTATAGAGTGTAGGGTATAGAGTGTAGGGTATAGAGTGTAGGGTATAGAGTGTATGTTATAGAGTGTAGGGTATAGAGTGTAGAGTGTAGGGTATAGAGTGTAGGGTATAGAGTGTAGGGTATAGAGTGTAGGGTATAGGGTGTAGGGTATAGAGTGTAGGGTATAGAGTGTAGGGTAAAGAGTGTAGAGTGTAGGGTATAGAGTGTAGGGTAGAGAGTGTAGGGTGTAGAGTGTAGGGTGTAGAGTGTAGCGTATAGAGTGTAGGGTATAGAGTGTAGGGTATAGAGTGTAGGGTATAGAGTGTAGGGTATAGAGTGTAGGGTGTAGAGTGTAGGGTGTAGAGTGTAGGGTATAGAGTGTAGGGTAAAGAGTGTAGGGTATAGAGTGTAGGGTATAGAGTGTAGGGTGTAGAGTGTAGGGTGTAGAGTGTAGGGTATAGAGTGTAGGGAGTAGAGTGTAGGGTATAGAGTGTAGAGTGTAGGGTATAGAGTGTAGAGTGTAGGGAGTAGAGTGTAGAGTGTAGGGTATAGAGTGTAGGGTGTAGGGTATAGAGTGTAGGGTGTAGAGTGTAGGGTATAGAGTGTAGAGTGTAGGGTATAGAGTGTAGGGTGTAGGGTATAGAGTGTGGCGTATAGAGTATAGGGTGTAGCGTGTAGGGTATAGAGTGTAGGGTGTAGGGTATAGAGTGTAGAGTGTAGGGTATAGAGTGTAGGGTATAGAGTGTAGGGTATAGAGTGTAGGGAATAGAGTGTAGGGTGTAAGGTGTAGAGTGTAGGGTATAGAGTGTAGGGTATATACTGTAGGGTATGGAGTGTAGGCTATAGAGTGTAGGGTATAGAGTGTAGAGTGTAGGGTATAGAGTGTAGGGTATAGAGTGTAGGGTATAGGGTATAGAGTGTAAGGTGTAGAGTGTAGGGTGTAGAGTGTAGGGTATAGAGTGTAGGGTATAGAGTGTAGGGTGTAGGGTATAGAGTGTAGGGTATAGAGTGTAGGGTATAGAGTGTAGGGTATAGAGTGTAGAGTGTAGAGTGTATGGTATAGAGTGTAGAGTGTAGGGTATAGAGTGTAGGGTATAGACTGTAGGGTATAGAGTGTGGCGTATAGATTGTAGGGTATAGAGTGTAGAGTGTAGGGTATAGAATGTAGGGTATAGAGTGTAGGGTATAGAGTGTAGGGAATAGAGTGTAGAGTGTAAGGTATAGAGTGTAGAGTGTAAGGTATAGAGTGTAGAGCGTAGGGTATAGACTGTAGGGTGTAGAGTGTAGGGAGTAGAGTGTAGGGTATAGAGTGTAGAGTGTAGGGTATAGAGTGCAGGGTATAGAGTGTAGGGTATAGAGTGTAGAGTGTAGGCTATAGAGTGTAGGGTATAGAGTGTAGAGTGTAGGGTATAGAGTGTAGGGTATAGAGTGTAGGGTATAGAGTGTAGGGTGTAGAGTGTAGGGTATAGAGTGCAGGTTGTAGAGTGTAGGGTATAGAGTGTAGGGTGTAGAGTGTAGGGTATAGAGTGTATAGTGTAGGGTATAGAGTGTAGGGTATAGAGTGTAGGGTATAGAGTGTATCGTGTAGGGTATAGAGTGTATGCTCTAGAGTGTATGGTGTAGAGTGTATGGTGTAGAGTGTATGGTGTAGAGTGTAGGGTATAGAGTGTAGGGTATAGAGTGTAGGGTATAGAGTGTAGGGTATAGAGTGTATGTTATAGAGTGTAGGGTATAGAGTGTAGAGTGTAGGGTATAGAGTTTAGAGTTTAGTGTATAGAGTGTAGGGTATAGAGTGCAAATTGTAGAGTGTAGGGTATAGAGTGTATGGTATAGAGTGTAGGGTATAAAGTGTAGAGTGTAGTGTATAGAGTGTAGGGTGTAGAGTGTAGGGTGTAGGGTATAGAGTGTAGGGTATAGAGTGTAGGGTATAGAGTGTAGGGTGTAGAGTGTAGAGTGTAGGGTACAGAGTGCAGGGTGTAGAGTGTAGGGTATAGAGTGTAGAGTGTAGGGTATAGAGTGTAGGGTGTAGAGTGTAGGGTGTAGGGTATAGAGTGTAGGGTATAGAGTGTAGGGTATAGAGTGTAGGGTATAGAGTGTATGTTATAGAGTGTAGGGTATAGAGTGTAGAGTGTAGGGTATAGAGTGTAGGGTATAGAGTGTAGGGTATAGAGTGTAGGGTATAGGGTGTAGGGTATAGAGTGTAGGGTATAGAGTGTAGGGTAAAGAGTGTAGAGTGTAGGGTATAGAGTGTAGGGTAGAGAGTGTAGGGTGTAGAGTGTAGGGTGTAGAGTGTAGCGTATAGAGTGTAGGGTATAGAGTGTAGGGTATAGAGTGTAGGGTATAGAGTGTAGGGTATAGAGTGTAGGGTGTAGAGTGTAGGGTGTAGAGTGTAGGGTATAGAGTGTAGGGTAAAGAGTGTAGGGTATAGAGTGTAGGGTATAGAGTGTAGGGTGTAGAGTGTAGGGTGTAGAGTGTAGGGTATAGAGTGTAGGGAGTAGAGTGTAGGGTATAGAGTGTAGAGTGTAGGGTATAGAGTGTAGAGTGTAGGGAGTAGAGTGTAGAGTGTAGGGTATAGAGTGTAGGGTGTAGGGTATAGAGTGTAGGGTGTAGAGTGTAGGGTATAGAGTGTAGAGTGTAGGGTATAGAGTGTAGGGTGTAGGGTATAGAGTGTGGCGTATAGAGTATAGGGTGTAGCGTGTAGGGTATAGAGTGTAGGGTGTAGGTTATAGAGTGTAGAGTGTAGGGTATAGAGTGTAGGGTATAGAGTGTAGGGTATAGAGTGTAGGGAATAGAGTGTAGGGTGTAAGGTGTAGAGTGTAGGGTATAGAGTATAGGGTATATACTGTAGGGTATGGAGTGTAGGCTATAGAGTGTAGGGTATAGAGTGTAGAGTGTAGGGTATAGAGTGTAGGGTATAGAGTGTAGGGTATAGGGTATAGAGTGTAAGGTGTAGAGTGTAGGGTGTAGAGTGTAGGGTATAGAGTGTAGGGTATAGAGTGTAGGGTGTAGGGTATAGAGTGTAGGGTATAGAGTGTAGGGTATAGAGTGTAGGGTATAGAGTGTAGAGTGTAGAGTGTATGGTATAGAGTGTAGAGTGTAGGGTATAGAGTGTAGGGTATAGACTGTAGGGTATAGAGTGTGGCGTATAGATTGTAGGGTATAGAGTGTAGAGTGTAGGGTATAGAATGTAGGGTATAGAGTGTAGGGTATAGAGTGTAGGGAATAGAGTGTAGAGTGTAAGGTATAGAGTGTAGAGTGTAAGGTATAGAGTGTAGAGCGTAGGGTATAGACTGTAGGGTGTAGAGTGTAGGGAGTAGAGTGTAGGGTATAGAGTGTAGAGTGTAGGGTATAGAGTGCAGGGTATAGAGTGTAGGGTATAGAGTGTAGAGTGTAGGCTATAGAGTGTAGGGTATAGAGTGTAGAGTGTAGGGTATAGAGTGTAGGGTATAGAGTGTAGGGTATAGAGTGTAGGGTGTAGAGTGTAGGGTATAGAGTGCAGGTTGTAGAGTGTAGGGTATAGAGTGTAGGGTGTAGAGTGTAGGGTATAGAGTGTATAGTGTAGGGTATAGAGTGTAGGGTATA
Source organism: Ranitomeya imitator (assembly GCF_032444005.1). Classification (NCBI taxonomy): domain Eukaryota; kingdom Metazoa; phylum Chordata; class Amphibia; order Anura; family Dendrobatidae; genus Ranitomeya; species Ranitomeya imitator. Next base: position 92,575 of record NW_027193431.1, read on the forward strand.
GAGTGTAGGGTATAGAGTGTATCGTGTAGGGTATAGAGTGTATGCTCTAGAGTGTATGGTGTAGAGTGTATGGTGTAGAGTGTATGGTGTAGAGTGTAGGGTATAGAGTGTAGGGTATAGAGTGTAGGGTATAGAGTGTAGGGTATAGAGTGTATGTTATAGAGTGTAGGGTATAGAGTGTAGAGTGTAGGGTATAGAGTTTAGAGTTTAGTGTATAGAGTGTAGGGTATAGAGTGCAAATTGTAGAGTGTAGGGTATAGAGTGTATGGTATAGAGTGTAGGGTATAAAGTGTAGAGTGTAGTGTATAGAGTGTAGGGTGTAGAGTGTAGGGTGTAGGGTATAGAGTGTAGGGTATAGAGTGTAGGGTATAGAGTGTAGGGTGTAGAGTGTAGAGTGTAGGGTACAGAGTGCAGGGTGTAGAGTGTAGGGTATAGAGTGTAGAGTGTAGGGTATAGAGTGCAGGGTGTAGAGTGTAGGGTGTAGGGTATAGAGTGTAGGGTATAGAGTGTAGGGTATAGAGTGTAGGGTATAGAGTGTATGTTATAGAGTGTAGGGTATAGAGTGTAGAGTGTAGGGTATAGAGTGTAGGGTATAGAGTGTAGGGTATAGAGTGTAGGGTATAGGGTGTAGGGTATAGAGTGTAGGGTATAGAGTGTAGGGTAAAGAGTGTAGAGTGTAGGGTATAGAGTGTAGGGTAGAGAGTGTAGGGTGTAGAGTGTAGGGTGTAGAGTGTAGCGTATAGAGTGCAGGGTATAGAGTGTAGGGTATAGAGTGTAGGGTATAGAGTGTAGGGTATAGAGTGTAGGGTGTAGAGTGTAGGGTGTAGAGTGTAGGGTATAGAGTGTAGGGTAAAGAGTGTAGGGTATAGAGTGTAGGGTATAGATTGTAGGGTGTAGAGTGTAGGGTGTAGAGTGTAGGGTATAGAGTGTAGGGAGTAGAGTGTAGGGTATAGAGTGTAGAGTGTAGGGTATAGAGTGTAGAGTGTAGGGAGTAGAGTGTAGAGTGTAGGGTATAGAGTGTAGGGTGTAGGGTATAGAGTGTAGGGTGTAGAGTGTAGGGTATAGAGTGTAGAGTGTAGGGTATAGAGTGTAGGGTGTAGGGTATAGAGTGTGGCGTATAGAGTATAGGGTGTAGCGTGTAGGGTATAGAGTGTAGGGTGTAGGGTATAGAGTGTAGACTGTAGGGTATAGAGTGTAGGGTATAGAGTGTAGGGTATAGAGTGTAGGGTATAGAGTGTAGGGAATAGAGTGTAGGGTGTAAGGTGTAGAGTGTAGGGTATAGAGTGTAGGGTATATACTGTAGGGTATGGAGTGTAGGGTATAGAGTGTAGGGTATAGAGTGTAGAGTGTAGGGTATAGAGTGTAGGGTATAGAGTGTAGGGTATAGGGTATAGAGTGTAAGGTGTAGAGTGTAGGGTGTAGAGTGTAGGGTATAGAGTGTAGGGTATAGAGTGTAGGGTGTAGGGTATAGAGTGTAGGGTATAGAGTGTAGGGTATAGAGTGTAGGGTATAGAGTGTAGAGTGTAGAGTGTATGGTATAGAGTGTAGAGTGTAGGGTATAGAGTGTAGGGTATAGACTGTAGGGTATAGAGTGTGGCGTATAGATTGTAGGGTATAGAGTGTAGAGTGTAGGGTATAGAATGTAGGGTATAGAGTGTAGGGTATAGAGTGTAGGGAATAGAGTGTAGAGTGTAAGGTATAGAGTGTAGAGTGTAAGGTATAGAGTGTAGAGCGTAGGGTATAGACTGTAGGGTGTAGAGTGTAGGGAGTAGAGTGTAGGGTATAGAGTGTAGAGTGTATGGTATAGAGTGCAGGGTATAGAGTGTAGGGTATAGAGTGTAGAGTGTAGGCTATAGAGTGTAGGGTATAGAGTGTAGAGTGTAGGGTATAGAGTGTAGGGTATAGAGTGTAGGGTATAGAGTGTAGGGTGTAGAGTGTAGGGTATAGAGTGCAGGTTGTAGAGTGTAGGGTATAGAGTGTAGGGTGTAGAGTGTAGGGTATAGAGTGTATAGTGTAGGGTATAGAGTGTAGGGTATAGAGTGTAGGGTATAGAGTGTATCGTGTAGGGTATAGAGTGTATGCTCTAGAGTGTATGGTGTAGAGTGTATGGTGTAGAGTGTATGGTGTAGAGTGTAGGGTATAGAGTGTAGGGTATAGAGTGTAGGGTATAGAGTGTAGGGTATAGAGTGTATGTTATAGAGTGTAGGGTATAGAGTGTAGAGTGTAGGGTATAGAGTTTAGTGTATAGAGTGTAGGGTATAGAGTGCAAATTGTAGAATGTAGGGTATAGAGTGTATGGTATAGAGTGTAGGGTATAAAGTGTAGAGTGTAGTGTATAGAGTGTAGGGTGTAGAGTGTAGGGTGTAGGGTATAGAGTGTAGGGTATAGAGTGTAGGGTATAGAGTGTAGGGTGTAGAGTGTAGAGTGTAGGGTACAGAGTGCAGGGTGTAGAGTGTAGGGTATAGAGTGTAGAGTGTAGGGTATAGAGTGTAGGGTGTAGAGTGTAGGGTGTAGGGTATAGAGTGTAGGGTATAGAGTGTAGGGTATAGAGTGTAGGGTATAGAGTGTATGTTATAGAGTGTAGGGTATAGAGTGTAGAGTGTAGGGTATAGAGTGTAGGGTATAGAGTGTAGGGTATAGAGTGTAGGGTATAGGGTGTAGGGTATAGAGTGTAGGGTATAGAGTGTAGGGTAAAGAGTGTAGAGTGTAGGGTATAGAGTGTAGGGTAGAGAGTGTAGGGTGTAGAGTGTAGGGTGTAGAGTGTAGCGTATAGAGTGTAGGGTATAGAGTGTAGGGTATAGAGTGTAGGGTATAGAGTGTAGGGTATAGAGTGTAGGGTGTAGAGTGTAGGGTGTAGAGTGTAGGGTATAGAGTGTAGGGTAAAGAGTGTAGGGTATAGAGTGTAGGGTATAGAGTGTAGGGTGTAGAGTGTAGGGTGTAGAGTGTAGGGTATAGAGTGTAGGGAGTAGAGTGTAGGGTATAGAGTGTAGAGTGTAGGGTATAGAGTGTAGAGTGTAGGGAGTAGAGTGTAGAGTGTAGGGTATAGAGTGTAGGGTGTAGGGTATAGAGTGTAGGGTGTAGAGTGTAGGGTATAGAGTGTAGAGTGTAGGGTATAGAGTGTAGGGTGTAGGGTATAGAGTGTGGCGTATAGAGTATAGGGTGTAGCGTGTAGGGTATAGAGTGTAGGGTGTAGGGTATAGAGTGTAGAGTGTAGGGTATAGAGTGTAGGGTATAGAGTGTAGGGCATAGAGTGTAGGGTATAGAGTGTAGGGAATAGAGTGTAGGATGTAAGGTGTAGAGTGTAGGGTATAGAGTGTAGGGTATATACTGTAGGGTATGGAGTGTAGGCTATAGAGTGTAGGGTATAGAGTGTAGAGTGTAGGGTATAGAGTGTAGGGTATAGAGTGTAGGGTATAGGGTATAGAGTGTAAGGTGTAGAGTGTAGGGTGTAGAGTGTAGGGTATAGAGTGTAGGGTATAGAGTGTAGGGTGTAGGGTATAGAGTGTAGGGTATAGAGTGTAGGGTATAGAGTGTAGGGTATAGAGTGTAGAGTGTAGAGTGTATGGTATAGAGTGTAGAGTGTAGGGTATAGAGTGTAGGGTATAGACTGTAGGGTATAGAGTGTGGCGTATAGATTGTAGGGTATAGAGTGTAGAGTGTAGGGTATAGAATGTAGGGTATAGAGTGTAGGGTATAGAGTGTAGGGAATAGAGTGTAGAGTGTAAGGTATAGAGTGTAGAGTGTAAGGTATAGAGTGTAGGGCGTAGGGTATAGACTGTAGGGTGTAGAGTGTAGGGAGTAGAGTGTAGGGTATAGAGTGTAGAGTGTAGGGTATAGAGTGCAGGGTATAGAGTGTAGGGTATAGAGTGTAGAGTGTAGGCTATAGAGTGTAGGGTATAGAGTGTAGAGTGTAGGGTATAGAGTGTAGGGTATAGAGTGTAGGGTATAGAGTGTAGGGTGTAGAGTGTAGGGTATAGAGTGCAGGTTGTAGAGTGTAGGGTATAGAGTGTAGGGTGTAGAGTGTAGGGTATAGAGTGTATAGTGTAGGGTATAGAGTGTAGGGTATAGAGTGTAGGGTATAGAGTGTATCGTGTAGGGTATATAGTGTATGCTCTAGAGTGTATGGTGTAGAGTGTATGGTGTAGAGTGTATGGTGTAGAGTGTAGGGTATAGAGTGTAGGGTATAGAGTGTAGGGTATAGAGTGTAGGGTATAGAGTGTATGTTATAGAGTGTAGGGTATAGAGTGTAGAGTGTAGGGTATAGAGTTTAGAGTTTAGTGTATAGAGTGTAGGGTATAGAGTGCAAATTGTAGAGTGTAGGGTATAGAGTGTATGGTATAGAGTGTTGGGTATAAAGTGTAGAGTGTAGTGTATAGAGTGTAGGGTGTAGAGTGTAGGGTGTAGGGTATAGAGTGTAGGGTATAGAGTGTAGGGTATAGAGTGTAGGGTGTAGAGTGTAGAGTGTAGGGTACAGAGTGCAGGGTGTAGAGTGTAGGGTATAGAGTGTAGAGTGTAGGGTATAGAGTGTAGGGTGTAGAGTGTAGGGTGTAGGGTATAGAGTGTAGGGTATAGAGTGTAGGGTATAGAGTGTAGGGTATAGAGTGTATGTTATAGAGTGTAGGGTATAGAGTGTAGAGTGTAGGGTATAGAGTGTAGGGTATAGAGTGTAGAGTATAGAGTGTAGGGTATAGGGTGTAGGGTATAGAGTGTAGGGTATAGAGTGTAGGGTAAAGAGTGTAGAGTGTAGGGTATAGAGTGTAGGGTAGAGAGTGTAGGGTGTAGAGTGTAGGGTGTAGAGTGTAGCGTATAGAGTGTAGGGTATAGAGTGTAGGGTATAGAGTGTAGGGTATAGAGTGTAGGGTATAGAGTGTAGGGTGTAGAGTGTAGGGTGTAGAGTGTAGGGTATAGAGTGTAGGGTAAAGAGTGTAGGGTATAGAGTGTAGGGTATAGAGTGTAGGGTGTAGAGTGTAGGGTGTAGAGTGTAGGGTATAGAGTGTAGGGAGTAGAGTGTAGGGTATAGAGTGTAGAGTGTAGGGTATAGAGTGTAGAGTGTAGGGAGTAGAGTGTAGAGTGTAGGGTATAGAGTGTAGGGTGTAGGGTATAGAGTGTAGGGTGTAGAGTGTAGGGTATAGAGTGTAGAGTGTAGGGTATAGAGTGTAGGGTGTAGGGTATAGAGTGTGGCGTATAGAGTATAGGGTGTAGCGTGTAGGGTATAGAGTGTAGGGTGTAGGGTATAGAGTGTAGAGTGTAGGGTATAGAGTGTAGGGTATAGAGTGTAGGGTATAGAGTGTAGGGTATAGAGTGTAGGGAATAGAGTGTAGGGTGTAAGGTGTAGAGTGTAGGGTATAGAGTGTAGGGTATATACTGTAGGGTATGGAGTGTAGGCTATAGAGTGTAGGGTATAGAGTGTAGAGTGTAGGGTATAGAGTGTAGGGTATAGAGTGTAGGGTATAGGGTATAGAGTGTAAGGTGTAGAGTGTAGGGTGTAGAGTGTAGGGTATAGAGTGTAGGGTATAGAGTGTAGGGTGTAGGGTATAGAGTGTAGGGTATAGAGTGTAGGGTATAGAGTGTAGAGTGTAGAGTGTATGGTATAGAGTGTAGAGTGTAGGGTATAGAGTGTAGGGTATAGACTGTAGGGTATAGAGTGTGGCGTATAGATTGTAGGGTATAGAGTGTAGAGTGTAGGGTATAGAATGTAGGGTATAGAGTGTAGGGTATAGAGTGTAGGGAATAGAGTGTAGAGTGTAAGGTATAGAGTGTAGAGTGTAAGGTATAGAGTGTAGAGCGTAGGGTATAGACTGTAGGGTGTAGAGTGTATGTTGTAGAGTGTAGGGTATAGAGTGTAGAGTGTAGGGTATAGAGTGCAGGGTATAGAGTGTAGGGTATAGAGTGTAGAGTGTAGGCTATAGAGTGTAGGGTATAGAGTGTAGAGTGTAGGGTATAGAGTGTAGGGTATAGAGTGTAGGGTATAGAGTGTAGGGTGTAGAGTGTAGGGTATAGAGTGCAGGTTGTAGAGTGTAGGGTATAGAGTGTAGGGTGTAGAGTGTAGGGTATAGAGTGTATAGTGTAGGGTATAGAGTGTAGGGTATAGAGTGTAGGGTATAGAGTGTATCGTGTAGGGTATAGAGTGTATGCTCTAGAGTGTATGGTGTAGAGTGTATGGTGTAGAGTGTATGGTGTAGAGTGTAGGGTATAGAGTGTAGAGTATAGAGTGTAGGGTATAGAGTGTAGGGTATAGAGTGTATGTTATAGAGTGTAGGGTATAGAGTGTAGGGAGTAGAGTGTAGGGTATAGAGTGTAGAGTGTAGGGTATAGAGTGAAGAGTGTAGGGAGTAGAGTGTAGAGTGTAGGGTATAGAGTGTAGGGTGTAGAGTGTAGGGTATAGAGTGTATCGTGTAGGGTATAGAGTGTATGCTCTAGAGTGTATGGTGTAGAGTGTATGGTGTAGAGTGTATGGTGTAGAGTGTAGGGTATAGAGTGTAGGGTATAGAGTGTAGGGTATAGAGTGTAGGGTATAGAGTGTATGTTATAGAGTGTAGGGTATAGAGTGTAGGGAGTAGAGTGTAGGGTATAGAGTGTAGAGTGTAGGGTATAGAGTGTAGAGTGTAGGGAGTAGAGTGTAGAGTGTAGGGTATAGAGTGTAGGGTGTAGGGTATAGAGTGTGGCGTATAGAGTATAGGGTGTAGCGTGTAGGGTATAGAGTGTAGGGTGTAGGGTATAGAGTGTAGAGTGTAGGGTATAGAGTGTAGGGTATAGAGTGTAGGGTATAGAGTGTAGGGTATAGAGTGTAGGGAATAGAGTGTAGGGTGTAAGGTGTAGAGTGTAGGGTATAGAGTGTAGGGTATATACTGTAGGGTATGGAGTGTAGGCTATAGAGTGTAGGGTATAGAGTGTAGAGTGTAGGGTATAGAGTGTAGGGTATAGAGTGTAGGGTATAGGGTATAGAGTGTAAGGTGTAGAGTGTAGGGTGTAGAGTGTAGGGTATAGAGTGTAGGGTATAGAGTGTAGGGTGTAGGGTATAGAGTGTAGGGTATAGAGTGTAGGGTATAGAGTGTAGGGTGTAGAGTGTAGAGTGTAGGGTACAGAGTGCAGGGTGTAGAGTGTAGGGTATAGAGTGTAGAGTGTAGGGTATAGAGTGTAGGGTGTAGAGTGTAGGGTGTAGGGTATAGAGTGTAGGGTATAGAGTGTAGGGTATAGAGTGTAGGGTATAGAGTGTATGTTATAGAGTGTAGGGTATAGAGTGTAGAGTGTAGGGTATAGAGTGTAGGGTATAGAGTGTAGGGTATAGAGTGTAGGGTATAGGGTGTAGGGTATAGAGTGTAGGGTATAGAGTGTAGGGTAAAGAGTGTAGAGTGTAGGGTATAGAGTGTAGGGTAGAGAGTGTAGGGTGTAGAGTGTAGGGTGTAGAGTGTAGCGTATAGAGTGTAGGGTATAGAGTGTAGGGTATAGAGTGTAGGGTATAGAGTGTAGGGTATAGAGTGTAGGGTGTAGAGTGTAGGGTGTAGAGTGTAGGGTATAGAGTGTAGGGTAAAGAGTGTAGGGTATAGAGTGTAGGGTATAGAGTGTAGGGTGTAGAGTGTAGGGTGTAGAGTGTAGGGTATAGAGTGTAGGGAGTAGAGTGTAGGGTATAGAGTGTAGAGTGTAGGGTATAGAGTGTAGAGTGTAGGGAGTAGAGTGTAGAGTGTAGGGTATAGAGTGTAGGGTGTAGGGTATAGAGTGTAGGGTGTAGAGTGTAGGGTATAGAGTGTAGAGTGTAGGGTATAGAGTGTAGGGTGTAGGGTATAGAGTGTGGCGTATAGAGTATAGGGTGTAGCGTGTAGGGTATAGAGTGTAGGGTGTAGGGTATAGAGTGTAGAGTGTAGGGTATAGAGTGTAGGGTATAGAGTGTAGGGTATAGAGTGTAGGGTATAGAGTGTAGGGAATAGAGTGTAGGGTGTAAGGTGTAGAGTGTAGGGTATAGAGTGTAGGGTATATACTGTAGGGTATGGAGTGTAGGCTATAGAGTGTAGGGTATAGAGTGTAGAGTGTAGGGTATAGAGTGTAGGGTATAGAGTGTAGGGTATAGGGTATAGAGTGTAAGGTGTAGAGTGTAGGGTGTAGAGTGTAGGGTATAGAGTGTAGGGTATAGAGTGTAGGGTGTAGGGTATAGAGTGTAGGGTATAGAGTGTAGGGTATAGAGTGTAGGGTATAGAGTGTAGAGTGTAGAGTGTATGGTATAGAGTGTAGAGTGTAGGGTATAGAGTGTAGGGTATAGACTGTAGGGTATAGAGTGTGGCGTATAGATTGTAGGGTATAGAGTGTAGAGTGTAGGGTATAGAATGTAGGGTATAGAGTGTAGGGTATAGAGTGTAGGGAATAGAGTGTAGAGTGTAAGGTATAGAGCGTAGAGTGTAAGGTATAGAGTGTAGAGCGTAGGGTATAGACTGTAGGGTGTAGAGTGTAGGGAGTAGAGTGTAGGGTATAGAGTGTAGAGTGTAGGGTATAGAGTGCAGGGTATAGAGTGTAGGGTATAGAGTGTAGAGTGTAGGCTATAGAGTGTAGGGTATAGAGTGTAGAGTGTAGGGTATAGAGTGTAGGGTATAGAGTGTAGGGTATAGAGTGTAGGGTGTAGAGTGTAGGGTATAGAGTGCAGGTTGTAGAGTGTAAGGTATAGAGTGTAGGGTGTAGAGTGTAGGGTATAGAGTGTATAGTGTAGGGTATAGAGTGTAGGGTATAGAGTGTAGGGTATAGAGTGTATCGTGTAGGGTATAGAGTGTATGCTCTAGAGTGTATGGTGTAGAGTGTATGGTGTAGAGTGTATGGTGTAGAGTGTAGGGTATAGAGTGTAGGGTATAGAGTGTAGGGTATAGAGTGTAGGGTATAGAGTGTATGTTATAGAGTGTAGGGTATAGAGTGTAGAGTGTAGGGTATAGAGTTTAGAGTTTAGTGTATAGAGTGTAGGGTATAGAGTGCAAATTGTAGAGTGTAGGGTATAGAGTGTATGGTATAGAGTGTAGGGTATAAAGTGTAGAGTGTAGTGTATAGAGTGTAGGGTGTAGAGTGTAGGGTGTAGGGTATAGAGTGTAGGGTATAGAGTGTAGGGTATAGAGTGTAGGGTGTAGAGTGTAGAGTGTAGGGTACAGAGTGCAGGGTGTAGAGTGTAGGGTATAGAGTGTAGAGTGTAGGGTATAGAGTGTAGGGTGTAGAGTGTAGGGTGTAGGGTATAGAGTGTAGGGTATAGAGTGTAGGGTATAGAGTGTAGGGTATAGAGTGTATGTTATAGAGTGTAGGGTATAGAGTGTAGAGTGTAGGGTATAGAGTGTAGGGTATAGAGTGTAGGGTATAGAGTGTAGGGTATAGGGTGTAGGGTATAGAGTGTAGGGTATAGAGTGTAGGGTAAAGAGTGTAGAGTGTAGAGTATAGAGTGTAGGGTAGAGAGTGTAGGGTGTAGAGTGTAGGGTGTAGAGTGTAGCGTATAGAGTGTAGGGTATAGAGTGTAGGGTATAGAGTGTAGGGTATAGAGTGTAGGGTATAGAGTGTAGGGTGTAGAGTGTAGGGTGTAGAGTGTAGGGTATAGAGTGTAGGGTAAAGAGTGTAGGGTATAGAGTGTAGGGTATAGAGTGTAGGGTGTAGAGTGTAGGGTGTAGAGTGTAGGGTATAGAGTGTAGGGAGTAGAGTGTAGGGTATAGAGTGTAGAGTGTAGGGTATAGAGTGTAGAGTGTAGGGAGTAGAGTGTAGAGTGTAGGGTATAGAGTGTAGGGTGTAGGGTATAGAGTGTAGGGTGTAGAGTGTAGGGTATAGAGTGTAGAGTGTAGGGTATAGAGTGTAGGGTGTAGGGTATAGAGTGTGGCGTATAGAATATAGGGTGTAGCGTGTAGGGTATAGAGTGTAGGGTGTAGGGTGTAGAGTGTAGGGTATAGAGTGTAGGGTATAGAGTGTAGGGTATAGAGTGTAGGGTATAGAGTGTAGGGAATAGAGTGTAGGGTGTAAGGTGTAGAGTGTAGGGTATAGAGTGTAGGGTATATACTGTAGGGTATGGAGTGTAGGCTATAGAGTGTAGGGTATAGAGTGTAGAGTGTAGGGTATAGAGTGTAGGGTATAGAGTGTAGGGTATAGGGTATAGAGTGTAAGGTGTAGAGTGTAGGGTGTAGAGTGTAGGGTATAGAGTGTAGGGTATAGAGTGTAGGGTGTAGGGTATAGAGTGTAGGGTATAGAGTGTAGGGTATAGAGTGTAGGGTATAGAGTGTAGAGTGTAGAGTGTATGGTATAGAGTGTAGAGTGTAGGGTATAGAGTGTAGGGTATAGACTGTAGGGTATAGAGTGTGGCGTATAGATTGTAGGGTATAGAGTGTAGAGTGTAGGGTATAGAATGTAGGGTATAGAGTGTAGGGTATAGAGTGTAGGGAATAGAGTGTAGAGTGTAAGGTATAGAGTGTAGAGTGTAAGGTATAGAGTGTAGAGCGTAGGGTATAGACTGTAGGGTGTAGAGTGTAGGGAGTAGAGTGTAGGGTATAGAGTGTAGAGTGTAGGGTATAGAGTGCAGGGTATAGAGTGTAGGGTATAGAGTGTAGAGTGTAGGCTATAGAGTGTAGGGTATAGAGTGTAGAGTGTAGGGTATAGAGTGTAGGGTATAGAGTGTAGGGTATAGAGTGTAGGGTGTAGAGTGTAGGGTATAGAGTGCAGGTTGTAGAGTGTAGGGTATAGAGTGTAGGGTGTAGAGTGTAGGGTATAGAGTGTATAGTGTAGGGTATAGAGTGTAGGGTATAGAGTGTAGGGTATAGAGTGTATCGTGTAGGGTATAGAGTGTATGCTCTAGAGTGTATGGTATAGAGTGTAGAGTGTAGGGTATAGAGTTTAGAGTTTAGTGTATAGAGTGTAGGGTATAGAGTGCAAATTGTAGAGTGTAGGGTATAGAGTGTAGGGTATAGAGTGTAGGGTATAGAGTGTAGGGTATAGAGTGTATGTTATAGAGTGTAGGGTATAGAGTGTAGAGTGTAGGGTATAGAGTTTAGAGTTTAGTGTATAGAGTGTAGGGTATAGAGTGCAAATTGTAGAGTGTAGGGTATAGAGTGTATGGTATAGAGTGTAGGGTATAAAGTGTAGAGTGTAGTGTATAGAGTGTAGGGTGTAGAGTGTAGGGTGTAGGGTATAGAGTGTAGGGTATAGAGTGTAGGGTATAGAGTGTAGGGTGTAGAGTGTAGAGTGTAGGGTACAGAGTGCAGGGTGTAGAGTGTAGGGTATAGAGTGTAGAGTGTAGGGTATAGAGTGTAGGGTGTAGAGTGTAGGGTGTAGGGTATAGAGTGTAGGGTATAGAGTGTAGGGTATAGAGTGTAGGGTATAGAGTGTATGTTATAGAGTGTAGGGTATAGAGTGTAGAGTGTAGGGTATAGAGTGTAGGGTATAGAGTGTAGGGTATAGAGTGTAGGGTATAGGGTGTAGGGTATAGAGTGTAGGGTATAGAGTGTAGGGTAAAGAGTGTAGAGTGTAGGGTATAGAGTGTAGGGTAGAGAGTGTAGGGTGTAGAGTGTAGGGTGTAGAGTGTAGCGTATAGAGTGTAGGGTATAGAGTGTAGGGTATAGAGTGTAGGGTATAGAGTGTAGGGTATAGAGTGTAGGGTGTAGAGTGTAGGGTGTAGAGTGTAGGGTATAGAGCGTAGGGTAAAGAGTGTAGGGTATAGAGTGTAGGGTATAGAGTGTAGGGTGTAGAGTGTAGGGTGTAGAGTGTAGGGTATAGAGTGTAGGGAGTAGAGTGTAGGGTATAGAGTGTAGAGTGTAGGGTATAGAGTGTAGAGTGTAGGGAGTAGAGTGTAGAGTGTAGGGTATAGAGTGTAGGGTGTAGGGTATAGAGTGTAGGGTGTAGAGTGTAGGGTATAGAGTGTAGAGTGTAGGGTATAGAGTGTAGGGTGTAGGGTATAGAGTGTGGCGTATAGAGTATAGGGTGTAGCGTGTAGGGTATAGAGTGTAGGGTGTAGGGTATAGAGTGTAGAGTGTAGGGTATAGAGTGTAGGGTATAGAGTGTAGGGTATAGAGTGTAGGGTATAGAGTGTAGGGAATAGAGTGTAGGGTGTAAGGTGTAGAGTGTAGGGTATAGAGTGTAGGGTATATACTGTAGGGTATGGAGTGTAGGCTATAGAGTGTAGGGTATAGAGTGTAGAGTGTAGGGTATAGAGTGTAGGGTATAGAGTGTATGGTATAGGGTATAGAGTGTAAGGTGTAGAGTGTAGGGTGTAGAGTGTAGGGTATAGAGTGTAGGGTATAGAGTGTAGGGTGTAGGGTATAGAGTGTAGGGTATAGAGTGTAGGGTATAGAGTGTAGGGTATAGAGTGTAGAGTATAGGGTGTAGGGTATAGAGTGTAGGGTATAGAGTGTAGGGTAAAGAGTGTAGAGTGTAGGGTATAGAGTGTAGGGTAGAGAGTGTAGGGTGTAGAGTGTAGGGTGTAGAGTGTAGCGTATAGAGTGTAGGGTATAGAGTGTAGGGTATAGAGTGTAGGGTATAGAGTGTAGGGTATAGAGTGTAGGGTGTAGAGTGTAGGGTGTAGAGTGTAGGGTATAGAGCGTAGGGTAAAGAGTGTAGGGTATAGAGTGTAGGGTATAGAGTGTAGGGTGTAGAGTGTAGGGTGTAGAGTGTAGGGTATAGAGTGTAGGGAGTAGAGTGTAGGGTATAGAGTGTAGAGTGTAGGGTATAGAGTGTAGAGTGTAGGGAGTAGAGTGTAGAGTGTAGGGTATAGAGTGTAGGGTGTAGGGTATAGAGTGTAGGGTGTAGAGTGTAGGGTATAGAGTGTAGAGTGTAGGGTATAGAGTGTAGGGTGTAGGGTATAGAGTGTGGCGTATAGAGTATAGGGTGTAGCGTGTAGGGTATAGAGTGTAGGGTGTAGGGTATAGAGTGTAGAGTGTAGGGTATAGAGTGTAGGGTATAGAGTGTAGGGTATAGAGTGTAGGGTATAGAGTGTAGGGAATAGAGTGTAGGGTGTAAGGTGTAGAGTGTAGGGTATAGAGTGTAGGGTATATACTGTAGGGTATGGAGTGTAGGCTATAGAGTGTAGGGTATAGAGTGTAGAGTGTAGGGTATAGAGTGTAGGGTATAGAGTGTATGGTATAGGGTATAGAGTGTAAGGTGTAGAGTGTAGGGTGTAGAGTGTAGGGTATAGAGTGTAGGGTATAGAGTGTAGGGTGTAGGGTATAGAGTGTAGGGTATAGAGTGTAGGGTATAGAGTGTAGGGTATAGAGTGTAGAGTGTAGAGTGTATGGTATAGAGTGTAGAGTGTAGGGTATAGAGTGTAGGGTATAGACTGTAGGGTATAGAGTGTGGCGTATAGATTGTAGGGTATAGAGTGTAGAGTGTAGGGTATAGAATGTAGGGTATAGAGTGTAGGGTATAGAGTGTAGGGAATAGAGTGTAGAGTGTAAGGTATAGAGTGTAGAGTGTAAGGTATAGAGTGTAGAGCGTAGGGTATAGACTGTAGGGTGTAGAGTGTAGGGAGTCGAGTGTAGGGTATAGAGTGTAGAGTGTAGGGTATAGAGTGCAGGGTATAGAGTGTAGGGTATAGAGTGTAGAGTGTAGGCTATAGAGTGTAGGGTATAGAGTGTAGAGTGTAGGGTATAGAGTGTAGGGTATAGAGTGTAGGGTATAGAGTGTAGGGTGTAGAGTGTAGGGTATAGAGTGCAGGTTGTAGAGTGTAGGGTATAGAGTGTAGGGTGTAGAGTGTAGGGTATAGAGTGTATAGTGTAGGGTATAGAGTGTAGGGTATAGAGTGTAGGGTATAGAGTGTATCGTGTAGGGTATAGAGTGTATGCTCTAGAGTGTATGGTGTAGAGTGTATGGTGTAGAGTGTATGGTGTAGAGTGTAGGGTATAGAGTGTAGGGTATAGAGTGTAGGGTATAGAGTGTAGGGTATAGAGTGTATGTTATAGAGTGTAGGGTATAGAGTGTAGAGTGTAGGGTATAGAGTTTAGAGTTTAGTGTATAGAGTGTAGGGTATAGAGTGCAAATTGTAGAGTGTAGGGTATAGAGTGTATGGTATAGAGTGTAGGGTATAAAGTGTAGAGTGTAGTGTATAGAGTGTAGGGTGTAGAGTGTAGGGTGTAGGGTATAGAGTGTAGGGTATAGAGTGTAGGGTATAGAGTGTAGGGTGTAGAGTGTAGAGTGTAGGGTACAGAGTGCAGGGTGTAGAGTGTAGGGTATAGAGTGTAGAGTGTAGGGTATAGAGTGTAGGGTGTAGAGTGTAGGGTGTAGGGTATAGAGTGTAGGGTATAGAGTGTAGGGTATAGAGTGTAGGGTATAGAGTGTATGTTATAGAGTGTAGGGTATAGAGTGTAGAGTGTAGGGTATAGAGTGTAGGGTATAGAGTGTAGGGTATAGAGTGTAGGGTATAGGGTGTAGGGTATAGAGTGTAGGGTATAGAGTGTAGGGTAAAGAGTGTAGAGTGTAGGGTATAGAGTGTAGGGTAGAGAGTGTAGGGTGTAGAGTGTAGGGTGTAGAGTGTAGCGTATAGAGTGTAGGGTATAGAGTGTAGGGTATAGAGTGTAGGGTATAGAGTGTAGGGTATAGAGTGTAGGGTGTAGAGTGTAGGGTGTAGAGTGTAGGGTATAGAGTGTAGGGTAAAGAGTGTAGGGTATAGAGTGTAGGGTATAGAGTGTAGGGTGTAGAGTGTAGGGTGTAGAGTGTAGGGTATAGAGTGTAGGGAGTAGAGTGTAGGGTATAGAGTGTAGAGTGTAGGGTATAGAGTGTAGAGTGTAGGGAGTAGAGTGTAGAGTGTAGGGTATAGAGTGTAGGGTGTAGGGTATAGAGTGTAGGGTGTAGAGTGTAGGGTATAGAGTGTAGAGTGTAGGGTATAGAGTGTAGGGTGTAGGGTATTGAGTGTGGCGTATAGAGTATAGGGTGTAGCGTGTAGGGTATAGAGTGTAGGGTGTAGGGTATAGAGTGTAGAGTGTAGGGTATAGAGTGTAGGGTATAGAGTGTAGGGAATAGAGTGTAGGGTGTAAGGTGTAGAGTGTAGGGTATAGAGTATAGGGTATATACTGTAGGGTATGGAGTGTAGGCTATAGAGTGTAGGGTATAGAGTGTAGAGTGTAGGGTATAGAGTGTAGGGTATAGAGTGTAGGGTATAAGGTATAGAGTGTAAGGTGTAGAGTGTAGGGTGTAGAGTGTAGGGTATAGAGTGTAGGGTATAGAGTGTAGGGTGTAGGGTATAGAGTGTAGGGTATAGAGTGTAGGGTATAGAGTGTAGGGTATAGAGTGTAGAGTGTAGAGTGTATGGTATAGAGTGTAGAGTGTAGGGTATAGAGTGTAGGGTATAGACTGTAGGGTATAGAGTGTGGCGTATAGATTGTAGGGTATAGAGTGTAGAGTGTAGGGTATAGAATGTAGGGTATAGAGTGTAGGGTATAGAGTGTAGGGAATAGAGTGTAGAGTGTAAGGTATAGAGTGTAGAGTGTAAGGTATAGAGTGTAGAGCGTAGGGTATAGACTGTAGGGTGTAGAGTGTAGGGAGTAGAGTGTAGGGTATAGAGTGTAGAGTGTAGGGTATAGAGTGCAGGGTATAGAGTGTAGGGTATAGAGTGTAGAGTGTAGGCTATAGAGTGTAGGGTATAGAGTGTAGAGTGTAGGGTATAGAGTGTAGGGTATAGAGTGTAGGGTATAGAGTGTAGGGTGTAGAGTGTAGGGTATAGAGTGCAGGTTGTAGAGTGTAGGGTATAGAGTGTAGGGTGTAGAGTGTAGGGTATAGAGTGTATAGTGTAGGGTATAGAGTGTAGGGTATAGAGTGTAGGGTATAGAGTGTATCGTGTAGGGTATAGAGTGTATGCTCTAGAGTGTATGGTGTAGAGTGTATGGTGTAGAGTGTATGGTGTAGAGTGTAGGGTATAGAGTGTAGGGTATAGAGTGTAGGGTATAGAGTGTAGGGTATAGAGTGTATGTTATAGAGTGTAGGGTATAGAGTGTAGAGTGTAGGGTATAGAGTTTAGAGTTTAGTGTATAGAGTGTAGGGTATAGAGTGCAAATTGTAGAGTGTAGGGTATAGAGTGTATGGTATAGAGTGTAGGGTATAAAGTGTAGAGTGTAGTGTATAGAGTGTAGGGTGTAGAGTGTAGGGTGTAGGGTATAGAGTGTAGGGTATAGAGTGTAGGGTATAGAGTGTAGGGTGTAGAGTGTAGAGTGTAGGGTACAGAGTGCAGGGTGTAGAGTGTAGGGTATAGAGTGTAGAGTGTTGGGTATAGAGTGCAGGGTGTAGAGTGTAGGGTGTAGGGTATAGAGTGTAGGGTATGGAGTGTAGGGTATAGAGTGTAGGGTATAGAGTGTATGTTATAGAGTGTAGAGTGTAGAGTGTAGGGTATAGAGTGTAGGGTATAGAGTGTAGGGTATAGAGTGTAGGGTATAGGGTGTAGGGTATAGAGTGTAGGGTATAGAGTGTAGGGTAAAGAGTGTAGAGTGTAGGGTATAGAGTGTAGGGTAGAGAGTGTAGGGTGTAGAGTGTAGGGTGTAGAGTGTAGCGTATAGAGTGCAGGGTATAGAGTGTAGGGTATAGAGTGTAGGGTATAGAGTGTAGGGTATAGAGTGTAGGGTGTAGAGTGTAGGGTGTAGAGTGTAGGGTATAGAGTGTAGGGTAAAGAGTGTAGGGTATAGAGTGTAGGGTATAGAGTGTAGGGTGTAGAGTGTAGGGTGTAGAGTGTAGGGTATAGAGTGTAGGGAGTAGAGTGTAGGGTATAGAGTGTAGAGTGTAGGGTATAGAGTGTAGAGTGTAGGGAGTAGAGTGTAGAGTGTAGGGTATAGAGTGTAGGGTGTAGGGTATAGAGTGTAGGGTGTAGAGTGTAGGGTATAGAGTGTAGAGTGTAGGGTATAGAGTGTAGGGTGTAGGGTATAGAGTGTGGCGTATAGAGTATAGGGTGTAGCGTGTAGGGTATAGAGTGTAGGGTGTAGGGTATAGAGTGTAGACTGTAGGGTATAGAGTGTAGGGTATAGAGTGTAGGGTATAGAGTGTAGGGTATAGAGTGTAGGGAATAGAGTGTAGGGTGTAAGGTGTAGAGTGTAGGGTATAGAGTGTAGGGTATATACTGTAGGGTATGGAGTGTAGGGTATAGAGTGTAGGGTATAGAGTGTAGAGTGTAGGGTATAGAGTGTAGGGTATAGAGTGTAGGGTATAGGGTATAGAGTGTAAGGTGTAGAGTGTAGGGTGTAGAGTGTAGGGTATAGAGTGTAGGGTATAGAGTGTAGGGTGTAGGGTATAGAGTGTAGGGTATAGAGTGTAGGGTATAGAGTGTAGGGTATAGAGTGTAGAGTGTAGAGTGTATGGTATAGAGTGTAGAGTGTAGGGTATAGAGTGTAGGGTATAGACTGTAGGGTATAGAGTGTGGCGTATAGATTGTAGGGTATAGAGTGTAGAGTGTAGGGTATAGAATGTAGGGTATAGAGTGTAGGGTATAGAGTGTAGGGAATAGAGTGTAGAGTGTAAGGTATAGAGTGTAGAGTGTAAGGTATAGAGTGTAGAGCGTAGGGTATAGACTGTAGGGTGTAGAGTGTAGGGAGTAGAGTGTAGGGTATAGAGTGTAGAGTGTATGGTATAGAGTGCAGGGTATAGAGTGTAGGGTATAGAGTGTAGAGTGTAGGCTATAGAGTGTAGGGTATAGAGTGTAGAGTGTAGGGTATAGAGTGTAGGGTATAGAGTGTAGGGTATAGAGTGTAGGGTGTAGAGTGTAGGGTATAGAGTGCAGGTTGTAGAGTGTAGGGTATAGAGTGTAGGGTGTAGAGTGTAGGGTATAGAGTGTATAGTGTAGGATATAGAGTGTAGGGTATAGAGTGTAGGGTATAGAGTGTATCGTGTAGGGTATAGAGTGTATGCTCTAGAGTGTATGGTGTAGAGTGTATGGTGTAGAGTGTATGGTGTAGAGTGTAGGGTATAGAGTGTAGGGTATAGAGTGTAGGGTATAGAGTGTAGGGTATAGAGTGTATGTTATAGAGTGTAGGGTATAGAGTGTAGAGTGTAGGGTATAGAGTTTAGAGTTTAGTGTATAGAGTGTAGGGTATAGAGTGCAAATTGTAGAATGTAGGGTATAGAGTGTATGGTATAGAGTGTAGGGTATAAAGTGTAGAGTGTAGTGTATAGAGTGTAGGGTGTAGAGTGTAGGGTGTAGGGTATAGAGTGTAGGGTATAGAGTGTAGGGTATAGAGTGTAGGGTGTAGAGTGTAGAGTGTAGGGTACAGAGTGCAGGGTGTAGAGTGTAGGGTATAGAGTGTAGAGTGTAGGGTATAGAGTGTAGGGTGTAGAGTGTAGGGTGTAGGGTATAGAGTGTAGGGTATAGAGTGTAGGGTATAGAGTGTAGGGTATAGAGTGTATGTTATAGAGTGTAGGGTATAGAGTGTAGAGTGTAGGGTATAGAGTGTAGGGTATAGAGTGTAGGGTATAGAGTGTAGGGTATAGGGTGTAGGGTATAGAGTGTAGGGTATAGAGTGTAGGGTAAAGAGTGTAGAGTGTAGGGTATAGAGTGTAGGGTAGAGAGTGTAGGGTGTAGAGTGTAGGGTGTAGAGTGTAGCGTATAGAGTGTAGGGTATAGAGTGTAGGGTATAGAGTGTAGGGTATAGAGTGTAGGGTATAGAGTGTAGGGTGTAGAGTGTAGGGTGTAGAGTGTAGGGTATAGAGTGTAGGGTAAAGAGTGTAGGGTATAGAGTGTAGGGTATAGAGTGTAGGGTGTAGAGTGTAGGGTGTAGAGTGTAGGGTATAGAGTGTAGGGAGTAGAGTGTAGGGTATAGAGTGTAGAGTGTAGGGTATAGAGTGTAGAGTGTAGGGAGTAGAGTGTAGAGTGTAGGGTATAGAGTGTAGGGTGTAGGGTATAGAGTGTAGGGTGTAGAGTGTAGGGTATAGAGTGTAGAGTGTAGGGTATAGAGTGTAGGGTGTAGGGTATAGAGTGTGGCGTATAGAGTATAGGGTGTAGCGTGTAGGGTATAGAGTGTAGGGTGTAGGGTATAGAGTGTAGAGTGTAGGGTATAGAGTGTAGGGTATAGAGTGTAGGGAATAGAGTGTAGGGTGTAAGGTGTAGAGTGTAGGGTATAGAGTATAGGGTATATACTGTAGGGTATGGAGTGTAGGCTATAGAGTGTAGGGTATAGAGTGTAGAGTGTAGGGTATAGAGTGTAGGGTATAGAGTGTAGGGTATAGGGTATAGAGTGTAAGGTGTAGAGTGTAGGGTGTAGAGTGTAGGGTATAGAGTGTAGGGTATAGAGTGTAGGGTGTAGGGTATAGAGTGTAGGGTATAGAGTGTAGGGTATAGAGTGTAGGGTATAGAGTGTAGAGTGTAGAGTGTATGGTATAGAGTGTAGAGTGTAGGGTATAGAGTGTAGGGTATAGACTGTAGGGTATAGAGTGTGGCGTATAGATTGTAGGGTATAGAGTGTAGAGTGTAGGGTATAGAATGTAGGGTATAGAGTGTAGGGTATAGAGTGTAGGGAATAGAGTGTAGAGTGTAAGGTATAGAGTGTAGAGTGTAAGGTATAGAGTGTAGAGCGTAGGGTATAGACTGTAGGGTGTAGAGTGTAGGGAGTAGAGTGTAGGGTATAGAGTGTAGAGTGTAGGGTATAGAGTGCAGGGTATAGAGTGTAGGGTATAGAGTGTAGAGTGTAGGCTATAGAGTGTAGGGTATAGAGTGTAGAGTGTAGGGTATAGAGTGTAGGGTATAGAGTGTAGGGTATAGAGTGTAGGGTGTAGAGTGTAGGGTATAGAGTGCAGGTTGTAGAGTGTAGGGTATAGAGTGTAGGGTGTAGAGTGTAGGGTATAGAGTGTATAGTGTAGGGTATAGAGTGTAGGGTATAGAGTGTAGGGTATAGAGTGTATCGTGTAGGGTATAGAGTGTATGCTCTAGAGTGTATGGTGTAGAGTGTATGGTGTAGAGTGTATGGTGTAGAGTGTAGGGTATAGAGTGTAGGGTATAGAGTGTAGGGTATAGAGTGTAGGGTATAGAGTGTATGTTATAGAGTGTAGGGTATAGAGTGTAGAGTGTAGGGTATAGAGTTTAGAGTTTAGTGTATAGAGTGTAGGGTATAGAGTGCAAATTGTAGAGTGTAGGGTATAGAGTGTATGGTATAGAGTGTAGGGTATAAAGTCTAGAGTGTAGTGTATAGAGTGTAGGGTGTAGAGTGTAGGGTGTAGGGTATAGAGTGTAGGGTATAGAGTGTAGGGTATAGAGTGTAGGGTGTAGAGTGTAGAGTGTAGGGTACAGAGTGCAGGGTGTAGAGTGTAGGGTATAGAGTGTAGAGTGTAGGGTATAGAGTGCAGGGTGTAGAGTGTAGGGTGTAGGGTATAGAGTGTAGGGTATAGAGTGTAGGGTATAGAGTGTAGGGTATAGAGTGTATGTTATAGAGTGTAGGGTATAGAGTGTAGAGTGTAGGGTATAGAGTGTAGGGTATAGAGTGTAGGGTATAGAGTGTAGGGTATAGGGTGTAGGGTATAGAGTGTAGGGTATAGAGTGTAGGGTAAAGAGTGTAGAGTGTAGGGTATAGAGTGTAGGGTAGAGAGTGTAGGGTGTAGAGTGTAGGGTGTAGAGTGTAGCGTATAGAGTGCAGGGTATAGAGTGTAGGGTATAGAGTGTAGGGTATAGAGTGTAGGGTATAGAGTGTAGGGTGTAGAGTGTAGGGTGTAGAGTGTAGGGTATAGAGTGTAGGGTAAAGAGTGTAGGGTATAGAGTGTAGGGTATAGAGTGTAGGGTGTAGAGTGTAGGGTGTAGAGTGTAGGGTATAGAGTGTAGGGAGTAGAGTGTAGGGTATAGAGTGTAGAGTGTAGGGTATAGAGTGTAGAGTGTAGGGAGTAGAGTGTAGAGTGTAGGGTATAGAGTGTAGGGTGTAGGGTATAGAGTGTAGGGTGTAGAGTGTAGGGTATAGAGTGTAGAGTGTAGGGTATAGAGTGTAGGGTGTAGGGTATAGAGTGTGGCGTATAGAGTATAGGGTGTAGCGTGTAGGGTATAGAGTGTAGGGTGTAGGGTATAGAGTGTAGACTGTAGGGTATAGAGTGTAGGGTATAGAGTGTAGGGTATAGAGTGTAGGGTATAGAGTGTAGGGAATAGAGTGTAGGGTGTAAGGTGTAGAGTGTAGGGTATAGAGTGTAGGGTATATACTGTAGGGTATGGAGTGTAGGGTATAGAGTGTAGGGTATAGAGTGTAGAGTGTAGGGTATAGAGTGTAGGGTATAGAGTGTAGGGTATAGGGTATAGAGTGTAAGGTGTAGAGTGTAGGGTGTAGAGTGTAGGGTATAGAGTGTAGGGTATAGAGTGTAGGGTGTAGGGTATAGAGTGTAGGGTATAGAGTGTAGGGTATAGAGTGTAGGGTATAGAGTGTAGAGTGTAGAGTGTATGGTATAGAGTGTAGAGTGTAGGGTATAGAGTGTAGGGTATAGACTGTAGGGTATAGAGTGTGGCGTATAGATTGTAGGGTATAGAGTGTAGAGTGTAGGGTATAGAATGTAGGGTATAGAGTGTAGGGTATAGAGTGTAGGGAATAGAGTGTAGAGTGTAAGGTATAGAGTGTAGAGTGTAAGGTATAGAGTGTAGAGCGTAGGGTATAGACTGTAGGGTGTAGAGTGTAGGGAGTAGAGTGTAGGGTATAGAGTGTAGAGTGTATGGTATAGAGTGCAGGGTATAGAGTGTAGGGTATAGAGTGTAGAGTGTAGGCTATAGAGTGTAGGGTATAGAGTGTAGAGTGTAGGGTATAGAGTGTAGGGTATAGAGTGTAGGGTATAGAGTGTAGGGTGTAGAGTGTAGGGTATAGAGTGCAGGTTGTAGAGTGTAGGGTATAGAGTGTAGGGTGTAGAGTGTAGGGTATAGAGTGTATAGTGTAGGGTATAGAGTGTAGGGTATAGAGTGTAGGGTATAGAGTGTATCGTGTAGGGTATAGAGTGTATGCTCTAGAGTGTATGGTGTAGAGTGTATGGTGTAGAGTGTATGGTGTAGAGTGTAGGGTATAGAGTGTAGGGTATAGAGTGTAGGGTATAGAGTGTAGGGTATAGAGTGTATGTTATAGAGTGTAGGGTATAGAGTGTAGAGTGTAGGGTATAGAGTTTAGAGTTTAGTGTATAGAGTGTAGGGTATAGAGTGCAAATTGTAGAATGTAGGGTATAGAGTGTATGGTATAGAGTGTAGGGTATAAAGTGTAGAGTGTAGTGTATAGAGTGTAGGGTGTAGAGTGTAGGGTGTAGGGTATAGAGTGTAGGGTATAGAGTGTAGGGTATAGAGTGTAGGGTGTAGAGTGTAGAGTGTAGGGTACAGAGTGCAGGGTGTAGAGTGTAGGGTATAGAGTGTAGAGTGTAGGGTATAGAGTGTAGGGTGTAGAGTGTAGGGTGTAGGGTATAGAGTGTAGGGTATAGAGTGTAGGGTATAGAGTGTAGGGTATAGAGTGTATGTTATAGAGTGTAGGGTATAGAGTGTAGAGTGTAGGGTATAGAGTGTAGGGTATAGAGTGTAGGGTATAGAGTGTAGGGTATAGGGTGTAGGGTATAGAGTGTAGGGTATAGAGTGTAGGGTATAGAGTGTAGGGTATAGAGTGTAGGGTATAGGGTGTAGGGTATAGAGTGTAGGGTATAGAGTGTAGGGTAAAGAGTGTAGAGTGTAGGGTATAGAGTGTAGGGTAGAGAGTGTAGGGTGTAGAGTGTAGGGTGTAGAGTGTAGCGTATAGAGTGTAGGGTATAGAGTGTAGGGTATAGAGTGTAGGGTATAGAGTGTAGGGTATAGAGTGTAGGGTGTAGAGTGTAGGGTGTAGAGTGTAGGGTATAGAGTGTAGGGTAAAGAGTGTAGGGTATAGAGTGTAGGGTATAGAGTGTAGGGTGTAGAGTGTAGGGTGTAGAGTGTAGGGTATAGAGTGTAGGGAGTAGAGTGTAGGGTATAGAGTGTAGAGTGTAGGGTATAGAGTGTAGAGTGTAGGGAGTAGAGTGTAGAGTGTAGGGTATAGAGTGTAGGGTGTAGGGTATAGAGTGTAGGGTGTAGAGTGTAGGGTATAGAGTGTAGAGTGTAGGGTATAGAGTGTAGGGTGTAGGGTATAGAGTGTGGCGTATAGAGTATAGGGTGTAGCGTGTAGGGTATAGAGTGTAGGGTGTAGGGTATAGAGTGTAGAGTGTAGGGTATAGAGTGTAGGGTATAGAGTGTAGGGTATAGAGTGTAGGGTATAGAGTGTAGGGAATAGAGTGTAGGGTGTAAGGTGTAGAGTGTAGGGTATAGAGTGTAGGGTATATACTGTAGGGTATGGAGTGTAGGCTATAGAGTGTAGGGTATAGAGTGTAGAGTGTAGGGTATAGAGTGTAGGGTATAGAGTGTAGGGTATAGGGTATAGAGTGTAAGGTGTAGAGTGTAGGGTGTAGAGTGTAGGGTATAGAGTGTAGGGTATAGAGTGTAGGGTGTAGGGTATAGAGTGTAGGGTATAGAGTGTAGGGTATAGAGTGTAGGGTATAGAGTGTAGAGTGTAGAGTGTATGGTATAGAGTGTAGAGTGTAGGGTATAGAGTGTAGGGTATAGACTGTAGGGTATAGAGTGTGGCGTATAGATTGTAGGGTATAGAGTGTAGAGTGTAGGGTATAGAATGTAGGGTATAGAGTGTAGGTTATAAAGTGTAGGGAATAGAGTGTAGAGTGTAAGGTATAGAGTGTAGAGTGTAAGGTATAGAGTGTAGGGCGTAGGGTATAGACTGTAGGGTGTAGAGTGTAGGGAGTAGAGTGTAGGGTATAGAGTGTAGAGTGTAGGGTATAGAGTGCAGGGTATAGAGTGTAGGGTATAGAGTGTAGAGTGTAGGCTATAGAGTGTAGGGTATAGAGTGTAGAGTGTAGGGTATAGAGTGTAGGGTATAGAGTGTAGGGTATAGAGTGTAGGGTGTAGAGTGTAGGATATAGAGTGCAGGTTGTAGAGTGTAGGGTATAGAGTGTAGGGTGTAGAGTGTAGGGTATAGAGTGTATAGTGTAGGGTATAGAGTGTAGGGTATAGAGTGTAGGGTATAGAGTGTATCGTGTAGGGTATATAGTGTATGCTCTAGAGTGTATGGTGTAGAGTGTATGGTGTAGAGTGTATGGTGTAGAGTGTAGGGTATAGAGTGTAGGGTATAGAGTGTAGGGTATAGAGTGTAGGGTATAGAGTGTATGTTATAGAGTGTAGGGTATAGAGTGTAGAGTGTAGGGTATAGAGTTTAGAGTTTAGTGTATAGAGTGTAGGGTATAGAGTGCAAATTGTAGAGTGTAGGGTATAGAGTGTATGGTATAGAGTGTTGGGTATAAAGTGTAGAGTGTAGTGTATAGAGTGTAGGGTGTAGAGTGTAGGGTGTAGGGTATAGAGTGTAGGGTATAGAGTGTAGGGTATAGAGTGTAGGGTGTAGAGTGTAGAGTGTAGGGTACAGAGTGCAGGGTGTAGAGTGTAGGGTATAGAGTGTAGAGTGTAGGGTATAGAGTGTAGGGTGTAGAGTGTAGCGTATAGAGTGTAGGGTATAGAGTGTAGGGTATAGAGTGTAGGGTATAGAGTGTAGGGTATAGAGTGTATGTTATAGAGTGTAGGGTATAGAGTGTAGAGTGTAGGGTATAGAGTGTAGGGTATAGAGTGTAGGGTATAGAGTGTAGGGTATAGGGTGTAGGGTATAGAGTGTAGGGTATAGAGTGTAGGGTAAAGAGTGTAGAGTGTAGGGTATAGAGTGTAGGGTAGAGAGTGTAGGGTGTAGAGTGTAGGGTGTAGAGTGTAGCGTATAGAGTGTAGGGTATAGAGTGTAGGGTATAGAGTGTAGGGTATAGAGTGTAGGGTATAGAGTGTAGGGTGTAGAGTGTAGGGTGTAGAGTGTAGGGTATA
Source organism: Ranitomeya imitator (assembly GCF_032444005.1). Taxonomy (NCBI): domain Eukaryota; kingdom Metazoa; phylum Chordata; class Amphibia; order Anura; family Dendrobatidae; genus Ranitomeya; species Ranitomeya imitator. The sequence goes on from NW_027193431.1 coordinate 117,341, forward strand.
GAGTGTAGGGTAAAGAGTGTAGGGTATAGAGTGTAGGGTATAGAGTGTAGGGTGTAGAGTGTAGGGTGTAGAGTGTAGGGTATAGAGTGTAGGGAGTAGAGTGTAGGGTATAGAGTGTAGAGTGTAGGGTATAGAGTGTAGAGTGTAGGGAGTAGAGTGTAGAGTGTAGGGTATAGAGTGTAGGGTGTAGGGTATAGAGTGTAGGGTGTAGAGTGTAGGGTATAGAGTGTAGAGTGTAGGGTATAGAGTGTAGGGTGTAGGGTATAGAGTGTGGCGTATAGAGTATAGGGTGTAGCGTGTAGGGTATAGAGTGTAGGGTGTAGGGTATAGAGTGTAGAGTGTAGGGTATAGAGTGTAGGGTATAGAGTGTAGGGTATAGAGTGTAGGGTATAGAGTGTAGGGAATAGAGTGTAGGGTGTAAGGTGTAGAGTGTAGGGTATAGAGTGTAGGGTATATACTGTAGGGTATGGAGTGTAGGCTATAGAGTGTAGGGTATAGAGTGTAGAGTGTAGGGTATAGAGTGTAGGGTATAGAGTGTAGGGTATAGGGTATAGAGTGTAAGGTGTAGAGTGTAGGGTGTAGAGTGTAGGGTATAGAGTGTAGGGTATAGAGTGTAGGGTGTAGGGTATAGAGTGTAGGGTATAGAGTGTAGGGTATAGAGTGTAGGGTATAGAGTGTAGAGTGTAGAGTGTATGGTATAGAGTGTAGAGTGTAGGGTATAGAGTGTAGGGTATAGACTGTAGGGTATAGAGTGTGGCGTATAGATTGTAGGGTATAGAGTGTAGAGTGTAGGGTATAGAATGTAGGGTATAGAGTGTAGGGTATAGAGTGTAGGGAATAGAGTGTAGAGTGTAAGGTATAGAGTGTAGAGTGTAAGGTATAGAGTGTAGAGCGTAGGGTATAGACTGTAGGGTGTAGAGTGTAGGGAGTAGAGTGTAGGGTATAGAGTGTAGAGTGTAGGGTATAGAGTGCAGGGTATAGAGTGTAGGGTATAGAGTGTAGAGTGTAGGCTATAGAGTGTAGGGTATAGAGTGTAGAGTGTAGGGTATAGAGTGTAGGGTATAGAGTGTAGGGTATAGAGTGTAGGGTGTAGAGTGTAGGGTATAGAGTGCAGGTTGTAGAGTGTAGGGTATAGAGTGTAGGGTGTAGAGTGTAGGGTATAGAGTGTATAGTGTAGGGTATAGAGTGTAGGGTATAGAGTGTAGGGTATAGAGTGTATCGTGTAGGGTATAGAGTGTATGCTCTAGAGTGTATGGTGTAGAGTGTATGGTGTAGAGTGTATGGTGTAGAGTGTAGGGTATAGAGTGTAGGGTATAGAGTGTAGGGTATAGAGTGTAGGGTATAGAGTGTATGTTATAGAGTGTAGGGTATAGAGTGTAGAGTGTAGGGTATAGAGTTTAGAGTTTAGTGTATAGAGTGTAGGGTATAGAGTGCAAATTGTAGAGTGTAGGGTATAGAGTGTATGGTATAGAGTGTTGGGTATAAAGTGTAGAGTGTAGTGTATAGAGTGTAGGGTGTAGAGTGTAGGGTGTAGGGTATAGAGTGTAGGGTATAGAGTGTAGGGTATAGAGTGTAGGGTGTAGAGTGTAGAGTGTAGGGTACAGAGTGCAGGGTGTAGAGTGTAGGGTATAGAGTGTAGAGTGTAGGGTATAGAGTGTAGGGTGTAGAGTGTAGGGTGTAGGGTATAGAGTGTAGGGTATAGAGTGTAGGGTATAGAGTGTAGGGTATAGAGTGTATGTTATAGAGTGTAGGGTATAGAGTGTAGAGTGTAGGGTATAGAGTGTAGGGTATAGAGTGTAGGGTATAGAGTGTAGGGTATAGGGTGTAGGGTATAGAGTGTAGGGTATAGAGTGTAGGGTAAAGAGTGTAGAGTGTAGGGTATAGAGTGTAGGGTAGAGAGTGTAGGGTGTAGAGTGTAGGGTGTAGAGTGTAGCGTATAGAGTGTAGGGTATAGAGTGTAGGGTATAGAGTGTAGGGTATAGAGTGTAGGGTATAGAGTGTAGGGTGTAGAGTGTAGGGTATAGAGTGTAGGGTAAAGAGTGTAGGGTATAGAGTGTAAGGTATAGAGTGTAGGGTGTAGAGTGTAGGGTGTAGAGTGTAGGGTATAGAGTGTAGGGAGTAGAGTGTAGGGTATAGAGTGTAGAGTGTAGGGTATAGAGTGTAGAGTGTAGGGAGTAGAGTGTAGAGTGTAGGGTATAGAGTGTAGGGTGTAGGGTATAGAGTGTAGGGTGTAGAGTGTAGGGTATAGAGTGTAGAGTGTAGGGTATAGAGTGTAGGGTGTAGGGTATAGAGTGTGGCGTATAGAGTATAGGGTGTAGCGTGTAGGGTATAGAGTGTAGGGTGTAGGGTATAGAGTGTAGAGTGTAGGGTATAGAGTGTAGGGTATAGAGTGTAGGGTATAGAGTGTAGGGTATAGAGTGTAGGGAATAGAGTGTAGGGTGTAAGGTGTAGAGTGTAGGGTATAGAGTGTAGGGTATATACTGTAGGGTATGGAGTGTAGGCTATAGAGTGTAGGGTATAGAGTGTAGAGTGTAGGGTATAGAGTGTAGGGTATAGAGTGTAGGGTATAGGGTATAGAGTGTAAGGTGTAGAGTGTAGGGTGTAGAGTGTAGGGTATAGAGTGTAGGGTATAGAGTGTAGGGTGTAGGGTATAGAGTGTAGGGTATAGAGTGTAGGGTATAGAGTGTAGGGTATAGAGTGTAGAGTGTAGAGTGTATGGTATAGAGTGTAGAGTGTAGGGTATAGAGTGTAGGGTATAGACTGTAGGGTATAGAGTGTGGCGTATAGATTGTAGGGTATAGAGTGTAGAGTGTAGGGTATAGAATGTAGGGTATAGAGTGTAGGGTATAGAGTGTAGGGAATAGAGTGTAGAGTGTAAGGTATAGAGTGTAGAGTGTAAGGTATAGAGTGTAGAGCGTAGGGTATAGACTGTAGGGTGTAGAGTGTAGGGAGTAGAGTGTAGGGTATAGAGTGTAGAGTGTAGGGTATAGAGTGCAGGGTATAGAGTGTAGGGTATAGAGTGTAGAGTGTAGGCTATAGAGTGTAGGGTATAGAGAGTAGAGTGTAGGGTATAGAGTGTAGGGTATAGAGTGTAGGGTATAGAGTGTAGGGTGTAGAGTGTAGGGTATAGAGTGCAGGTTGTAGAGTGTAGGGTATAGAGTGTAGGGTGTAGAGTGTAGGGTATAGAGTGTATAGTGTAGGGTATAGAGTGTAGGGTATAGAGTGTAGGGTATAGAGTGTATCGTGTAGGGTATAGAGTGTATGCTCTAGAGTGTATGGTGTAGAGTGTATGGTGTAGAGTGTATGGTGTAGAGTGTAGGGTATAGAGTGTAGGGTATAGAGTGTAGGGTGTAGAGTGTAGGGTATAGAGTGTATGTTATAGAGTGTAGGGTATAGAGTGTAGAGTGTAGGGTATAGAGTTTAGAGTTTAGTGTATAGAGTGTAGGGTATAGAGTGTAGGGTATAGAGTGAAGGGTATAGAGTGTAGGGTAAAGAGTGTAGAGTGTAGGGTACAGAGTGCAGGGTGTAGAGTGTAGGGTATAGAGTGTAGGGTGTAGAGTGTAGGGTGTAGGGTATAAAGTGTAGGGTATAGAGTGTAGGGTATAGAGTGTAGGGTATAGAGTGTAGGGTGTAGGGATTAGAGTGTAGGGATTAGAGTGTAGGGTGTAGAGTGTAGGGTGTAGAGTGTAGGGTATAGAGTGTAGGGTATAGAGTGTAGGGTATAGAGTGTAGAGAGTAGGGATTAGAGTGTAGGGTATAGAGTGTAGGGTATAGAATGTAGGGTATAGAGTGTAGGGTAAAGAGTGTAGAGTGCAGGGTACAGAGTGCAGGGTGTAGAGTGTAGGGTATAGAGTGTAGAGTGTAGGGTGTAGAGTGTTAGGTGTAGAGTGTAGGGTATAGAGTGTAGAGTGTAGGATGTAGGGTATAGAGTGTAGGGTATAGAGTGTAGGGTATAGAGTGTAGAGTGTAGGGATTAGAGTGTAGGGATTAGAGTGTAGGGATTAGAGTGTAGGGTGTAGAGTGTAGGGTGTAGAGTGTAGGGTATAGAGTGTAGGGTATAGAGTGTAGGGTATAGAGTGTAGAGTGTAGGGATTAGAGTGTAGGGTATAGAGTGTAGGGTATAGAGTAGAGTGTAGAGTGTAGGCTATAGAGTGTAGGCTATAGAGTGTAGGCTATAGAGTGTAGGGTATAGAGTGTAGGGTATAGAGTGTAAGGTGTAGGGTATAGAGTGTAGGGTATAGAGTGCAGGTTGTAGAGTGTAGGGTATAGAGTGTAGGATATAGAGAGTAGGGTATAAAGTGTAGAGTGTAGGGTATAGAGTGTAGAGTGTAGGGTATAGAGTGTATGCTATAGAGTGTATGGTGAAGAGTGTATGGTATAGAGTGTAGGGTATAGAGTATAGAGTGTATGGTATAGAGTGTATGGTATAGAGTGTAGGGTATAGAGTGTAGGGTATAGAGTGTAGGGTATAGAGTGTATGTTATAGAGTGTAGGGTATAGAGTGTAGAGTGTAGGGTATAGAGTTTAGAGTGTAGGGTATAGAGTGTAGGGTGTAGAGTGTAGGGTGTAGGGTATAGAGTGTAGGGTATAGAGTGTAGGGTATAGAGTGTAGGGTGTAGAGTGTAGAGTGTAGGGTGTAGAGTGTAGGGTATAGAGTGTAGGGTATAGAGTGTAGGGTATAGAGTGTAGGGTGTAGGGATTAGAGTGTAGGGTGTAGAGTGTATGGTATAGAGTGTAGGGTATAGAGTGTAGGGTATAGAGTGTAGGGTATAAAGTGTATGTTATAGAGTGTAGGGTATAGAGTGTAGAGTGTAGGGTATAGAGTGTAGGGCATAGAGTGTAGGGTATAGAGTGTAGGGTATAGAGTGTAGGGTATAGGGTGTAGGGTATAGAGTGTAGGGTATAGAGTGTAGGGTAAAGAGTGTAGAGTGTAGGGTATAGAGTGTAGGGTACAGAGTGTAGGGTGTAGAGTGTAGGGTGTAGAGTGTAGGGTATAGAGTGTAGCGTATAGAGTGTAGGGTATAGAGTGTAGGGTATAGAGTGTAGGGTATAGAGTGTAGGGTATAGAGTGTAGGGTGTAGAGTGTAGGGTGTAGAGTGTAGGGTATAGAGTGTAGGGTAAAGAGTGTAGGGTATAGAGTGTAGGGTATAGAGTGTAGGGTGTAGAGTGTAGGGTGTAGAGTGTAGTGTATAGAGTGTAGGGTATAGAGTGTAGAGTGTATGGTATAGAGTGTATGGTATAGAGTGTAGGGTATAGAGTGTAGGGTATAGAGTGTAGGGTATAGAGTGTATGTTATAGAGTGTAGGGTATAGAGTGTAGAGTGTAGGGTATAGAGTTTAGAGTGTAGGGTATAGAGTGTAGGGTGTAGAGTGTAGGGTGTAGGGTATAGAGTGTAGGGTATAGAGTGTAGGGTATAGAGTGTAGGGTGTAGAGTGTAGAGTGTAGGGTGTAGAGTGTAGGGTATAGAGTGTAGGGTATAGAGTGTAGGGTATAGAGTGTAGGGTGTAGGGATTAGAGTGTAGGGTGTAGAGTGTATGGTATAGAGTGTAGGGTATAGAGTGTAGGGTATAGAGTGTAGGGTATAAAGTGTATGTTATAGAGTGTAGGGTATAGAGTGTAGAGTGTAGGGTATAGAGTGTAGGGTATAGAGTGTAGGGTATAGAGTGTAGGGTATAGAGTGTAGGGTATAGGGTGTAGGGTATAGAGTGTAGGGTATAGAGTGTAGGGTAAAGAGTGTAGAGTGTAGGGTATAGAGTGTAGGGTACAGAGTGTAGGGTGTAGAGTGTAGGGTGTAGAGTGTAGGGTGTAGAGTGTAGCGTATAGAGTGTAGGGTATAGAGTGTAGGGTATAGAGTGTAGGGTATATAGTGTAGGGTATAGAGTGTAGGGTGTAGAGTGTAGGGTGTAGAGTGTAGGGTATAGAGTGTAGGGTAAAGAGTGTAGGGTATAGAGTGTAGGGTATAGAGTGTAGGGTGTAGAGTGTAGGGTGTAGAGTGTAGGGTATAGAGTGTAGGGAGTAGAGTGTAGGGTATAGAGTGTAGAGTGTAGGGTATAGAGTGTAGAGTGTAGGGAGTAGAGTGTAGAGTGTAGGGTATAGAGTGTAGAGTGTAGGGTGTAGGGTATAGAGTGTAGGGTATAGAGTGTAGGGTGTAGAGTGTAGGGTATAGAGTGTAGAGTGTAGGGTATAGAGTGTAGGGTGTAGGGTATAGAGTGTGGCGTATAGAGTATAGGGTGTAGAGTGTAGGGTATAGAGTGTAGGGTGTAGGGTATAGAGTGTAGAGTGTAGGGTATAGAGTGTAGGGTATAGAGTGTAGGGTATAGAGTGTAGGGAATAGAGTGTAGGGTGTAAGGTGTAGAGTGTAGGGTATAGAGTGTAGGGTATATACTGTAGGGTATGGAGTGTAGGCTATAGAGTGTAGGGTATAGAGTGTAGAATGTAGGGTATAGAGTGTAGGGTATAGAGTGTAGGGTATAGAGTGTAGGGTATAGAGTGTAGGGTATAGGGTATAGAGTGTAAGGTGTAGAGTGTAGGGTGTAGAGTGTAGGGTATAGAGTGTAGGGTATAGAGTGTAGGGAGTAGGGTATAGAGTGTAGGGTATAGAGTGTAGGGTATAGAGTGTAGGGTATAGAGTGTAGAGTGTAGAGTGTATGGTATAGAGTGTAGAGTGTAGGGTATAGAGTGTAGGGTATAGACTGTAGGGTATAGAGTGTGGCGTATAGATTGTAGGGTATAGAGTGTAGAGTGCAGGGTATAGAGTGTACGGTATAGAGTGTAGGGTATAGAGTGTAGGGTATAGAGTGTAGAGTGTAGGGTATAGAATGTAGGGTATAGAGTGTAGGGTATAGAGTGTAGGGAATAGAGTGTAGAGTGTAAGGTATAGAGTGTAGAGTGTAAGGTATAGAGTGTAGAGTGTAGGGTATAGACTGTAGGGTGTAGAGTGTAGGGAGTAGAGTGTAGGGTATAGAGTGTAGAGTGTAGGGTATAGAGTGCAGGGTATAGAGTGCAGGGTATAGAGTGTAGAGTGTAGGCTATAGAGTGTAGGGTATAGAGTGTAGAGTGTAGGGTATAGAGTGTAGGGTATAGAGTGTAAGGTGTAGAGTGTAGGGTGTAGAGTGTAGGGTATAGAGTGTAGGGTATAGAGTGTAGGGTATAGAGTGTATGGTATAGAGTGTATGGTATAGAGTGTAGGGTATAGAGTGTATGGTATAGAGTGTAGGGTATAGAGTGCAGAGTGTAGGGATTAGAGTGTAGGGTATAGAGTGTAGGCTATAGAGTGTAGGGTATAGAGTGTAGGGTGTAGAGTGTAGGGTGTAGGGTATAAAGTGTAGGGTATAGATTGTAGGGTATAGAGTGTAGGGTGTAGAGTGTAGAGTGTAGGGTGTAGAGTGTAGGGTATAGAGTGTAGGGTATAGAGTGTAGGGTGTAGGGATTAGAGTGTAGGGATTAGAGTGTAGGGTGTAGAGTGTAGGGTGTAGAGTGTAGGGTATAGAGTGTAGGGTATAGAGTGTAGGGTATAGAGTGTAGGGTATAAAGCGTAGAGTGTAGGGTATAGAGTGTATAGTGTAGGGTATAGAGTGTAGGGTATAGAGTGTAGGGTATAGAGTGTAGGGTATAGGGTATAGAGTGTAGGGTGTAGAGTGTAGGGTGTAGGGTGTAGAGTGTATGGTATAGAGTGTAGGGTATAGAGTGTAGGGATTAGAGTGTAGGTATAGAGTGTAGGGTATAGAGTGTAGGGTGTAGAGTGTAGGGTATAGAGTGTAGAGTGTAGGGTATAGAGTGTAGGGTATAGAGTAGAGTGTAGAGTGTAGGGTATAGAGTGTAGAGTGTAGGGGATAGAATGTAGGGTATAGAGTGTAAGGTGTAGAGTGTAGGGTGTAGAGTGTATGGTATAGAGTGTGGGGTATAAAGTGTAGAGTGTAGGGTATGGAGTGTAGGGTATAGAGTGTATGGTATAGAGTGTAGGGTATAAAGTGTAGACTGTAGGGTATAGAGTGTAGGATATAGAGTGTAGAGTGTAGGGTAAAGAGTGTAGGGTATAGAGTGTAGGGTATAGAGTGTAGAGTGTAGGGTATAGAGTGTAGGGTATAGAGTGCAAATTGTAGAGTGTAGGGTATAGAGTGTATGGTATATAGTGTAGGGTATAAAGTGTAGAGTGTAGTGTATAGAGTGTAGGGTGTAGAGTGTAGGGTGTAGGGTATAGAGTGTAGGGTATAGAGTGTAGGGTATAGAGTGTAGGGTGTAGAGTGTAGAGTGTAGGGTACAGAGTGCAGGGTGTAGAGTGTAGGGTATAGAGTGTAGAGTGTAGGGTATAGAGTGTAGGGTGTAGAGTGTAGGGTGTAGGGTATAGAGTGTAGGGTATAGAGTGTAGGGTATAGAGTGTAGGGTGTAGAGTGTAGAGTGTAGGGTGTAGAGTGTAGGGTATAGAGTGTAGGGTATAGAGTGTAGGGTGTAGGGATTAGAGTGTAGGGATTAGAGTGTAGGGTGTAGAGTGTAGGGTGTAGAGTGTAGGGTATGGAGTGTAGGGTATAGAGTGTAGGGTATAGAGTGTAGGGTATAAAGCGTAGAGTGTAGGGTATAGAGTGTATAGTGTAGGGTATAGAGTGTAGGGTATAGAGTGTAGGGTATAGGGTATAGAGTGTAGGGTGTAGAGTGTAGGGTGTAGGGTGTAGAGTGTATGGTATAGAGTGTAGGGTATAGAGTGTAGGGATTAGAGTGTAGGGTATAGAGTGTAGGGTATAGAGTGTAGGGTATAGAGTGTAGGGTGTAGAGTGTAGGGTATAGAGTGTAGAGTGTAGGGTATAGAGTGTAGGGAATAGAGTAGAGTGTAGAGTGTAGGGTATAGAGTGTAGAGTGTAGGGGATAGAATGTAGGGTATAGAGTCTAAGGTGTAGAGTGTAGGGTATAGAGTGTATGGTATAGAGTGTGGGGTATAAAGTGTAGAGTGTAGGGTATGGAGTGTAGGGTATAGAGTGTATGGTATAGAGTGTAGGGTATAAAGTGTAGAGTGTAGGGTATAGAGTGTAGGGTATAGAGTGTAGAGTGTAGGGTAAAGAGTGTAGGGTATAGAGTGTAGGGTATAGAGTGTAGAGTGTAGGGTATAGAGTGTAGGGTATAGAGTGCAGGATGTAGAGTGTAGGGTATAGAGTGTATGGTATAGAGTGTAGGGTATAAAGTGTAGATTGTAGTGTATAGAGTGTAGGGTATAGAGTGTAGGGTATAGAGTGTAGGGTATAGAGTGTAGGCTATAGAGTGTAGAGTGTAGGGTGTAGAGTGTAGGGTATAGAGTGTAGGGTATAGAGTGTAGGGTATAGAGTGTGGAGTAGAGAGTGTAGGGTATAGAGTGTAGGGTATAGAATGTAGAGTGTAGAGTGTAGGGTGTAGAGTGCAAAGTGTAGGGTATAGAGTGTAAGGTATAGAGTGTAGTGTATAGAGTGTATATTATAGAGTGTAGGGTATAGAGTGTAGAGTTTAGGGTATAGAGTGTAGTGTATAGAGTGTATGGTATAGAGTGTATGGTATAGAGTGTAGAGTGTAGGGTATAGAGTGTAGGGTATAGAGTGTAGGGTATAGAGTGTAGGGTATAGAGTGTAGAGTGTAGGTTATAGAGGGTAGGGTATAGAGTGTAGGGTATGGAGTGTAGGGTATAGAGTGTAGGGTATAGAGTGTAGGTTATAGAGTGTAGGGTATAGAGTGTAGGGTATAGAGTGTAGCTTATAGAGCGTAGGGTGTAGGGTATAGAGTGTAGGGTATAGAGAGTAGGGTATAGAGTGTAGAGTGTAGGGTATAGAGTGTATGGTATAGAGCTTAGGGTGTAGAGTGTAGGGTATAGAGTGTAGAGTTTAGGGTATAGAGTGTGGGGCATAGAGTGTATGGTATACAGTGTAGAGTGTAGGGTATAGAGTGTAGGGTATAGAGTGCAGGTTGTAGAGTGTAGGGTATAGAGTGTACGGTATAGAGTGTAGGGTATAAAGTGTAGAGTGTAGGGTATAGAGTGTATAGTGCAGGGTATAGAGTGTAGGGTATAGAGTGTATAGTGTAGGGTATAGAGTGTATGCTATAGAGTGTATGGTGTAGAATGTATGGTATAGAGTGTAGGGTGTAGAGTGTATGGTATAGAGTGTAGGGTATAGAGTGTAGGGTATATAGTGTAGGGTATAGAGTGTATGTTATAGAGTGTAGGGTATAGAGTGTAGAGTGTAGGGTATAGAGTTTAGAGTGTAGGGTATAGAGTGTAGGTTATAGAGTGTAAGGTATAGAGTGTAGGGTATAGAGTGTAGGGTATAGAGTGTAGGGTAAAGAGTGTAGAGTGTAGGGTACAGAGTGCAGGGTGTAGAGTGTAGGGTATAGAGTGTAGAGTGTAGGGTGTAGGGTGTAGAGTGTATTGTGTAGGGTATAGAGTGTAGGGCATAGAGTGTAGAGTGTAGGGTGTAGAGTGTAGGGTATAGAGTGTAGGGTATAGAGTGTAGGGTATAGAGTGTAGGGTGTAGGGATTAGAGTGTAGGGATTAGAGTGTAGGGTGTAGAGTGTAGGGTGTAGAGTGTAGGGTATAGAGTGTAGGGTATAGAGTGTAGGGTATAGAGTGTAGAGTGTAGGGATTAGAGTGTAGGGATTAGAGTGTAGGGTATAGAGTGTAGGGTATAGAGTGTAGAGTGTAGGGTATAGAGTGTAGGGTATAGAGTGTAGGGTATAGAGTGTAGGGAATAGATTGTAGAGTGTAGGGTGTAGAATGTAAAGTGTAGGGTATAGAGTGTAAGGTATAGAGTGTAGTGTATAGAGTGTATGTTATAGAGTGTATGTTATAGAGTGTAGAGTGTAGGGTATAGAGTGTAGGGTATAGAGTGTAGGGTATAGAGTGTAGGGTGTAGGGTATAGAGTGTAGGGTATAGAGTGCACGTTGTAGAGTGTAGGGTATAGAGTGTAGGGTATAGAGAGTAGGGTATAAAGTGTAGAGTGTAGGGTATAGAGTGTATAGTGTAGGGTATAGAGTGTAGGGTATAGAGTGTAGAGTGTAGGGTATAGAGCGTATGCTATAGAGTGTATGGTGTAGAGTGTATGGTATAGAGTGTAGGGTATAGAGTGTAGAGTGTAGGGTACAGAGTGTAGGGTATAGAGTGTAGGGTATAGAGTGTAGGGTATAGAGTGCATGTTAAAGAGTGTAGGGTATAGCGTGTAGAGTGTAGGGTATAGAGTTTAGAGTGTAGGGTATAGAGTGTATGGTATAGAGTGTATGGTATAGAGTGTAGGGTATAGAGTGTATGGTATAGAGTGTAGGGTATAGAGTGTAGAGTGTAGTGTATAGAGTGTAGGGTATAGAGTGTAGGGTATAGAGTGTAGGCTATAAAGTGTAGGGTATAGAGTGTAGAGTGTAGGTTATAGAGTGTAGGGTGTAGAGTGTAGGGTATAGAGTGTTGGGTGTAGAGTGCAGGGTGTAGAGTGCAGGGTGTAGAGTGCAGGGTATAGAGTGTAGGGTATAGAGTGTAGGGTATAAAGTGTAGAGTGTAGGGTATAGAGTGTAGGGTATAGAGTGTAGGGTATAGAGTGTAGGGTATAGAGTGTATGTTATAGGGTATAGAGTGTAGAGTGTAGGGTATAGAGTTTAGAGTGTAGGGTATAGAGTGTAGGGTATAGAGTGTAATGTATAGAGTGTAGGGTGTAGAGTGTAGGGTATAGAGTGTAGGGTATAGAGTGTATGGTATAGAGTGTAGGGTATAGAGTGTATGGTATAGAGTGTAGGGTATAGAGTGTAGAGTGTAGGGTATAGATTGTAGGGTATAGAGTGTAGAGTGTAGGGTATAGAGTGTAGGGTATAGAGTGTAGGGTGTTGAGTGTAGGGTGTAGAGTGTAGGGATTAGAGTGTAGGGTATAGAGTGTAGAGTGTAGGGTATAGAGTGGAGGGTATAGAGTGTAGAGTGTAGGGATTAGATTGTAGGGTATAGCGTGTAGGGTATAGAGTGTATGGTATAGAGTGTAGGGTATACAGTGTAGAGTGTATGGTATAGAGTGTAGGGTATAAAGTGTAGAGTGTAGGGTATAGAGTGTATGGTATAGAGTGTAGGGTGTAGAGTGTATGGTATAGAGTGTAGAGTGTAGGGTATAGAGTGTAGGGTATAGAGTGTAGGGTATAGAGTGTAGAGTGTAGGGTACAGAGTGCAGAGTGTAGGGTATAGAGTGTAGGGTATATAGTGTAGAGTGTAGGGTATAGAGTGTAAAGTGTAGGGTATAGAGTGTAGGGTATAGAGTGTAGGGTATAGAGTGTAGAGTGTAGGGTATAGAGTGTAGGGTATAGAGTGTAGGGTATAGAGTGTAGGGTATAGAGTGTAGAGTGTAGGGTATAGAGTGTAGGGTATAGAGTGTAGGGTATAGAGTGTAGAGTGTAGGGTATAGAGTGTAGGGTATAGAGTGTAGGGTATAGAGTGTAGGGTATAGAGTTTAGAGTGTAGGGTATAGAGTGTAGGGTATAGAGTGTAAGGTATAGAGTGTAGAGTGTAGGGTATAGAGTGTAGGGTATAGAGTGTAGGGTATAGAGTGTAGGGTAAAGAGTGTAGAGTGTAGGGTACAGAGTGCAGGGTGTAGAGGGTAGGGTATAGAGTGTAGAGTGTATGGTGTAGAGTGTAGGGTATAGAGTGTAGGGTGTAGAGTGTAGGGTGTAGGGTATAGAGTGTAGGGTATAGAGTGTAGGGTATAGAGTGTAGGGTGTAGAGTGTAGAGTGTAGGGTGTAGAGTGTAGGGTATAGAGTGTAGGGTATAGAGTGTAGGGTGTAGGGATTAGAGTGTAGGGTGTAGAGTGTATGGTATAGAGTGTAGGGTATAGAGTGTAGGGTATAGAGTGTAGGGTATAGAGTGTATGTTATAGAGTGTAGGGTATAGAGTGTAGAGTGTAGGGTATAGAGTTTAGAGTGTAGGGTATAGAGTGTAGGGTATAGAGTGTAGGGTATAGAGTGTAGGGTATAGGGTGTAGGGTATAGAGTGTAGGGTATAGAGTGTAGGGTAAAGAGTGTAGAGTGTAGGGTATAGAGTGTAGGGTACAGAGTGTAGGGTGTAGAGTGTAGGGTGTAGAGTGTAGGGTGTAGAAAGTAGCGTATAGAGTGTAGGGTATAGAGTGTAGGGTATAGAGTGTAGGGTATAGAGTGTAGGGTGTAGAGTGTAGGGTGTAGAGTGTAGGGTATAGAGTGTAGGGTATAGAGTGTAGGGTATAGAGTGTAGGGTATAGAGTGTAGGGTGTAGAGTGTAGGGTGTAGAGTGTAGGGTATAGAGTGTAGGGAGTAGAGTGTAGGGTATAGAGTGTAGAGTGTAGGATATAGAATGTAGAGTGTAGGGAGTAGAGTGTAGAGTGTAGGGTATAGAGTGTAGAGTGTAGGGTGTAGGGTATAGAGTGTAGGGTATAGAGTGTAGGGTGTAGAGTGTAGGGTATAGAGTGTAGAGTGTAGGGTATAGAGTGTAGGGTGTAGGGTATAGAGTGTGGCGTATAGAGTATAGGGTGTAGAGTGTAGGGTATAGAGTGTAGGGTGTAGGGTATAGAGTGTAGAGTGTAGGGTATAGAGTGTAGGGTATAGAGTGTAGGGTATAGAGTGTAGGGTATAGAGTGTAGGGAATAGAGTGTAGGGTGTAAGGTGTAGAGTGTAGGGTATAGAGTGTAGGGTATATACTGTAGGGTATAGAGTGTAGGCTACAGGGTGTAGGGTATAGAGTGTAGGGTATAGAGTGTAGGGTATAGAGTGTAGGGTATAGAGTGTAGGGTATAGAGTGTAGGGTATAGGGTATAGAGTGTAAGGTGTAGAGTGTAGGGTGTAGAGTGTAGGGTATAGAGTGTAGGGTATAGAGTGTAGGGTGTAGGGTATAGAGTGTAGGGTATAGAGTGTAGGGTATAGAGTGTAGGGTATAGAGTGTAGAGTGTAGAGTGTATGGTATAGAGTGTAGAGTGTAGGGTATAGAGTGTAGGATATAGACTGTAGGGTATAGAGTGTGGCGTATAGATTGTAGGGTATAGAGTGTAGAGTGTAGGGTATAGAGTGTACGGTATAGAGTGTAGGGTATAGAGTGTAGGGTATAGAGTGTAGAGTGTAGGGTATAGAATGTAGGGTATAGAGTGTAGGGTATAGAGTGTAGGGTGTAGGGTATAGAGTGTAGGGTATAGAGTGTAGGGTATAGAGTGTAGGGTATAGAGTGTAGAGTGTAGAGTGTATGGTATAGAGTGTAGAGTGTAGGGTATAGAGTGTAGGGTATAGACTGTAGGGTATAGAGTGTGGCGTATAGATTGTAGGGTATAGAGTGTAGAGTGTAGGGTATAGAATGTAGGGTATAGAGTGTAGGGTATAGAGTGTAGGGAATAGAGTGTAGAGTGTAGGTATAGAGTGTAGAGTGTAAGGTATAGAGTGTAGAGCGTAGGGTATAGACTGTAGGGTGTAGAGTGTAGGGAGTAGAGTGTAGGGTATAGAGTGTAGAGTGTAGGGTATAGAGTGCAGGGTATAGAGTGTAGGGTATAGAGTGTAGGCTATAGAGTGTAGGGTATAGAGTGTAGAGTGTAGGGTGTAGGGTATAGAGTGTAGGGTATAGAGTGTAGGGTGTAGAGTGTAGGGTATAGAGTGTAGAGTGTAGGGTATAGAGTGTAGGGTGTAGGGTATAGAGTGTGGCGTATAGAGTATAGGGTGTAGAGTGTAGGGTATAGAGTGTAGGGTGTAGGGTATAGAGTGTAGAGTGTAGGGTATAGAGTGTAGGGTATAGAGTGTAGGGAATAGAGTGTAGGGTGTAAGGTGTAGAGTGTAGGGTATAGAGTGTAGGGTATATACTGTAGGGTATAGAGTGTAGGCTATAGGGTGTAGGGTATAGAGTGTAGAGTGTAGGGTATAGAGTGTAGGGTATAGAGTGTAGAGTATAGAGTGTAGGGTATAGAGTGTAGGGTATAGGGTATAGAGTGTAAGGTGTAGAGTGTAGGGTGTAGAGTGTAGGGTATAGAGTGTAGGGTATAGAGTGTAGGGTGTAGGGTATAGAGTGTAGGGTATAGAGTGTAGGGTATAGAGTGTAGGGTATAGAGTGTAGAGTGTAGAGTGTATGGTATAGAGTGTAGAGTGTAGGGTATAGAGTGTAGGATATAGACTGTAGGGTATAGAGTGTGGCGTATAGATTGTAGGGTATAGAGTGTAGAGTGTAGGGTATAGAGTGTACGGTATAGAGTGTAGGGTATAGAGTGTAGGGTATAGAGTGTAGAGTGTAGGGTATAGAATGTAGGGTATAGAGTGTAGGGTATAGAGTGTAGGGTGTAGGGTATAGAGTGTAGGGTATAGAGTGTAGGGTATAGAGTGTAGGGTATAGAGTGTAGAGTGTAGAGTGTATGGTATAGATTGTAGAGTGTAGGGTATAGAGTGTAGGGTATAGACTGTAGGGTATAGAGTGTGGCGTATAGATTGTAGGGTGTAGAGTGTAGAGTGTAGGGTATAGAATGTAGGGTATAGAGTGTAGGGTATAGAGTGTAGGGAATAGAGTGTAGAGTGTAGGTATAGAGTGTAGAGTGTAAGGTATAGAGTGTAGAGCGTAGGGTATAGACTGTAGGGTGTAGAGTGTAGGGAGTAGAGTGTAGGGTATAGAGTGTAGAGTGTAGGGTATAGAGTGCAGGGTATAGAGTGTAGGGTATAGAGTGTAGAGTGTAGGCTATAGAGTGTAGGGTATAGAGTGTAGAGTGTAGGGTATAGAGTGTAGGGTATAGAGTGTAGGGTATAGAGTGTAGGGTGTAGAGTGTAGGGTATAGAGTGCAGGTTGTAGAGTGTAGGGTAAAGAGTGTAGGGTGTAGAGTGTAGGGTATAGAGTGTATAGTGTAGGGTATAGAGTGTAGGGTATAGAGTGTAGGGTATAAAGTGTATCGTGTAGGGTATAGAGTGTATGGTGTAGAGTGTATGGTGTAGAGTGTATGGTGTAGAGTGTATGGTGTAGAGTGTAGGGTATAGAGTGTAGGGTATAGAGTGTAGGGTATAGAGTGTATGTTATAGAGTGTAGGGTATAGAGTGTAGAGTGTAGGGTATAGAGTTTAGTGTATAGAGTGTAGGGTATAGAGTGTAGGGTATAGAGTGAAGGGTATATAGTGTAGGGTAAAGAGTGTAGAGTGTAGGGTACAGAGTGCAGGGTGTAGAGTGTAGGGTATAGAGTGTAGGGTGTAGAGTGTAGGGTGTAGGGTATAGAGTGTAGGGTATAGAGTGTAGGGTATAGAGTGTAGGGTATAGAGTGTAGGGTGTAGGGATTAGAGTGTAGGGATTAGAGTGTAGAGTGTAGAGTGTAGGGTGTAGAGTGTAGGGTATAGAGTGTAGGGTATAGAGTGTAGGGTATAGAGTGTAGAGTGTAGGGATTAGAGTGTAGGGTATAGAGTGTAGGGTATAGAATGTAGGGTATAGAGTGTAGGGTAAAGAGTGTAGAGTGTAGGGTACAGAGTGCAGGGTGTAGAGTGTAGGGTATAGAGTGTAGAGTGTAGGGTGTAGAGTGTAGGGTGTAGAGTGTAGGGTATAGAGTATAGAGTGTAGGGTGTAGGGTATAGAGTGTAGGGTATAGAGTGTAGGGTATAGAGTGTAGGGTGTAGGGATTAGAGTGTAGGGATTAGAGTGTAGGGATTAGAGTGTAGGGTGTAGAGTGTAGGGTGTAGAGTGTAGGGTATAGAGTGTAGGGTATAGAGTGTAGGGTATAGAGTGTAGAGTGTAGGGAATAGAGTGTAGGGTATAGAGTGTAGGGTATAGAGTAGAGTGTAGAGTGTAGGCTATAGAGTGTAGGCTATAGAGTGTAGGCTATAGAGTGTAGGGTATAGAGTGTAGGGTATAGAGTGTAAGGTGTAGGGTATAGAGTGTAGGGTATAGAGTGCAGGTTGTAGAGTGTAGGGTATAGAGTGTAGGATATAGAGAGTAGGGTATAAAGTGTAGAGTGTAGGGTATAGAGTGTATAGTGTAGGGTATAGAGTGTAGGGTATAGAGTGTAGGGTATAGAGTGTAGAGTGTAGGGTATAGAGTGTATGCTATAGAGTGTATGGTGTAGAGTGTATGGTATAGAGTGTAGGGTATAGAGTGTAGAGTGTATGGTATAGAGTGTATGGTATAGAGTGTAGGGAATAGAGAGTAGGGTATAGAGTGTAGGGTATAGAGTGTATGTTATAGAGTGTAGGGTATAGAGTGTAGAGTGTAGGGTATAGAGTTTAGAGTGTAGGATATAGAGTGTAGGGTGTAGAGTGTAGGGTGTAGGGTATAGAGTGTAGGGTATAGAGTGTAGGGTATAGAGTGTAGGCTATAGAGTGTAGGGTATAGAGTGTAGGGTATAGAGTGTAAGGTGTAGGGTATAGAGTGTAGGGTATAGAGTGCAGGTTGTAGAGTGTAGGGTATAGAGTGTAGGATATAGAGAGTAGGGTATAAAGTGTAGAGTGTAGGGTATAGAGTGTATAGTGTAGGGTATAGAGTGTAGGGTATAGAGTGTAGGGTATAGAGTGTAGAGTGTAGGGTATAGAGTGTATGCTATAGAGTGTATGGTGTAGAGTGTATGGTATAGAGTGTAGGGTATAGAGTGTAGAGTGTATGGTATAGAGTGTATGGTATAGAGTGTAGGGAATAGAGAGTAGGGTATAGAGTGTAGGGTATAGAGTGTATGTTATAGAGTGTAGGGTATAGAGTGTAGAGTGTAGGGTATAGAGTTTAGAGTGTAGGGTATAGAGTGTAGGGTGTAGAGTGTAGGGTGTAGGGTATAGAGTGTAGGGTATAGAGTGTAGGGTATAGAGTGTAGGGTGTAGAGTGTAGAGTGTAGGGTGTAGAGTGTAGGGTATAGAGTGTAGGGTATAGAGTGTAGGGTATAGAGTGTAGGGTGTAGGGATTAGAGTGTAGGGTGTAGAGTGTATGGTATAGAGTGTAGGGTATAGAGTGTAGGGTATAGAGTGTAGGGTATAAAGTGTATGTTATAGAGTGTAGGGTATAGAGTGTAGAGTGTAGGGTATAGAGTGTAGGGTATAGAGTGTAGGGTATAGAGTGTAGGGTATAGGGTGTAGAGTATAGAGTGTAGGGTATAGAGTGTAGGGTAAAGAGTGTAGAGTGTAGGGTATAGAGTGTAGGGTACAGAGTGTAGGGTGTAGAGTGTAGGGTGTAGAGTGTAGGGTGTAGAGTGTAGCGTATAGAGTGTAGGGTATAGAGTGTAGGGTATAGAGTGTAGGGTATAGAGTGTAGGGTATAGAGTGTAGGGTGTAGAGTGTAGGGTGTAGAGTGTAGGGTGTAGAGTGTAGGGTAAAGAGTGTAGGGTATAGAGTGTAGGGTATAGAGTGTAGGGTGTAGAGTGTAGGGTGTAGAGTGTAGGGTATAGAGTGTAGGGTATAGAGTGTAGAGTGTATGGTATAGAGTGTATGGTATAGAGTGTAGGGTATAGAGTGTAGGGTATAGAGTGTAGGGTATAGAGTGTATGTTATAGAGTGTAGGGTATAGAGTGTAGAGTGTAGGGTATAGAGTTTAGAGTGTAGGGTATAGAGTGTAGGGTGTAGAGTGTAGGGTGTAGGGTATAGAGTGTAGGGTATAGAGTGTAGGGTGTAGAGTGTAGAGTGTAGGGTGTAGAGTGTAGGGTATAGAGTGTAGGGTATAGAGTGTAGGGTATAGAGTGTAGGGTGTAGGGATTAGAGTGTAGGGTGTAGAGTGTATGGTATAGAGTGTAGGGCATAGAGTGTAGGGTATAGAGTGTAGGGTATAAAGTGTATGTTATAGAGTGTAGGGTATAGAGTGTAGAGTGTAGGGTATAGAGTGTAGGGTATAGAGTGTAGGGTATAGAGTGTAGGGTATAGAGTGTAGGGTATAGGGTGTAGGGTATAGAGTGTAGGGTTTAGAGTGTAGGGTAAAGAGTGTAGAGTGTAGGGTATAGAGTGTAGGGTACAGAGTGTAGGGTGTAGAGTGTAGGGTGTAGAGTGTAGGGTGTAGAGTGTAGCGTATAGAGTGTAGGGTATAGAGTGTAGGGTATAGAGTGTAGGGTATAGAGTGTAGGGTGTAGAGTGTAGGGTGTAGAGTGTAGGGTATAGAGTGTAGGGTAAAGAGTGTAGGGTATAGAGTGTAGGGTATAGAGTGTAGGGTGTAGAGTGTAGGGTGTAGAGTGTAGGGTATAGAGTGTAGGGAGTAGAGTGTAGGGTATAGAGTGTAGAGTGTAGGGTATAGAGTGTAGAGTGTAGGGAGTAGAGTGTAGAGTTTAGGGTATAGAGTGTAGAGTGTAGGGTGTAGGGTATAGAGTGTAGGGTATAGAGTGTAGGGTGTAGAGTGTAGGGTATAGAGTGTAGAGTGTAGGGTATAGAGTGTAGGGTGTAGGGTATAGAGTGTGGCGTATAGAGTATAGGGTGTAGAGTGTAGGGTATAGAGTGTAGGGTGTAGGGTATAGAGTGTAGAGTGTAGGGTATAGAGTGTAGGGTATAGAGTGTAGGGTATAGAGTGTAGGGAATAGAGTGTAGGGTGTAAGGTGTAGAGTGTAGGGTATAGAGAGTAGGGTATATACTGTAGGGTATGGAGTGTAGGTTATAGAGTGTAGGGTATAGAGTGTAGGGTATAGAGTGTAGGGTATAGAGTGTAGGGTATAGAGTGTAGGGTATAGAGTGTAGGGTATAGGGTATAGAGTGTAAGGTGTAGAGTGTAGGGTGTAGAGTGTAGGGTATAGAGTGTAGGGTATAGAGTGTAGGGAGTAGGGTATAGAGTGTAGGGTATAGAGTGTAGGGTATAGAGTGTAGGGTATAGAGTGTAGAGTGTAGAGTGTATGGTATAGAGTGTAGAGTGTAGGGTATAGAGTGTAGGGTATAGACTGTAGGGTATAGAGTGTGGCAAATAGATTGTAGGGTATAGAGTGTAGAGTGTAGGGTATAGAGTGTACGGTATAGAGTGTAGGGTATAGAGTGTAGGGTGTAGAGTGTAGAGTGTAGGGTGTAGAGTGTAGGGTATAGAGTGTAGGGTATAGAGTGTAGGGTATAGAGTGTAGGGTGTAGGGATTAGAGTGTAGGGTGTAGAGTGTATGGTATAGAGTGTAGGGTATAGAGTGTAGGGTATAGAGTGTAGGGTATAAAGTGTATGTTATAGAGTGTAGGGTATAGAGTGTAGAGTGTAGGGTATAGAGTGTAGGGTATAGAGTGTAGGGTATAGAGTGTAGGGTATAGAGTGTAGGGTATAGGGTGTAGGGTATAGAGTGTAGGGTTTAGAGTGTAGGGTAAAGAGTGTAGAGTGTAGGGTATAGAGTGTAGGGTACAGAGTGTAGGGTGTAGAGTGTAGGGTGTAGAGTGTAGGGTGTAGAGTGTAGCGTATAGAGTGTAGGGTATAGAGTGTAGGGTATAGAGTGTAGGGTATAGAGTGTAGGGTGTAGAGTGTAGGGTGTAGAGTGTAGGGTATAGAGTGTAGGGTAAAGAGTGTAGGGTATAGAGTGTAGGGTATAGAGTGTAGGGTGTAGAGTGTAGGGTGTAGAGTGTAGGGTATAGAGTGTAGGGAGTAGAGTGTAGGGTATAGAGTGTAGAGTGTAGGGTATAGAGTGTAGAGTGTAGGGAGTAGAGTGTAGAGTTTAGGGTATAGAGTGTAGAGTGTAGGGTGTAGGGTATAGAGTGTAGGGTATAGAGTGTAGGGTGTAGAGTGTAGGGTATAGAGTGTAGAGTGTAGGGTATAGAGGGTAGGGTGTAGGGTATAGAGTGTGGCATATAGAGTATAGGGTGTAGAGTGTAGGGTATAGAGTGTAGGGTGTAGGGTATAGAGTGTAGAGTGTAGGGTATAGAGTGTAGGGTATAGAGTGTAGGGTATAGAGTGTAGGGTATAGAGTGTAGGGAATAGAGTGTAGGGTGTAAGGTGTAGAGTGTAGGGTATAGAGAGTAGGGTATATACTGTAGGGTATGGAGTGTAGGTTATAGAGTGTAGGGTATAGAGTGTAGGGTATAGAGTGTAGGGTATAGAGTGTAGGGTATAGAGTGTAGGGTATAGAGTGTAGGGTATAGGGTATAGAGTGTAAGGTGTAGAGTGTAGGGTGTAGAGTGTAGGGTATAGAGTGTAGGGTATAGAGTGTAGGGAGTAGGGTATAGAGTGTAGGGTATAGAGTGTAGGGTATAGAGTGTAGGGTATAGAGTGTAGAGTGTAGAGTGTATGGTATAGAGTGTAGAGTGTAGGGTATAGAGTGTAGGGTATAGACTGTAGGGTATAGAGTGTGGCAAATAGATTGTAGGGTATAGAGTGTAGAGTGTAGGGTATAGAGTGTACGGTATAGAGTGTAGGGTATAGAGTGTAGGGTATAGAGTGTAGAGTGTAGGGTATAGAATGTAGGGTATAGAGTGTAGGGTATAGAGTGTAGGGAATAGAGTGTAGAGTGTAAGGTATAGAGTGTAGAGTGTAAGGTATAGAGTGTAGAGTGTAGGGTATAGACTGTAGGGTGTAGAGTGTAGGGAGTAGAGTGTAGGGTATAGAGTGTAGAGTGTAGGGTATAGAGTGCAGGGTATAGAGTGTAGGGTATAGAGTGTAGAGTGTAGGCTATAGAGTGTAGGGTATAGAGTGTAGAGTGTAGGGTATAGAGTGTAGGGTATAGAGTGTAAGGTGTAGAGTGTAGGGTGTAGAGTGTAGGGTATAGAGTGTAGGGTATAGAGTGTAGGGTATAGAGTGTATGGTATAGAGTGTATGGTATAGAGTGTAGGGTATAGAGTGTATGGTATAGAGTGTAGGGTATAGAGTGCAGAGTGTAGGGATTAGAGTGTAGGGTATAGAATGTAGGCTATAGAGTGTAGGGTATAGAGTGTAGAGTGTAGGGTATAGAGTGTAGGGTGTAGAGTGTAGGGTGTAGGGTATAGAGTGTAGGGTATAGAGTGTAGGGTATAGATTGTAGGGTGTAGAGTGTAGGGTGTAGAGTGTAGGGTACAGAGTGTAGGGTATAGAGTGTAGGGTGTAGGGATTAGAGTGTAGGGATTAGAGTGTAGGGTGTAGAGTGTAGGGTGTAGAGTGTAGGGTATAGAGTGTAGGGTATAGAGTGTAGGGTATAAAGCGTAGAGTGTAGGGTATAGAGTGTATAGTGTAGGGTATAGAGTGTAGGGTATAGAGTGTAGGGTATAGAGTATAGGGTATAGGGTATAGAGTGTAGGGTGTAGAGTGTAGGGTGTAGGGTGTAGAGTGTATGGTATAGAGTGTAGGGTATAGAGTGTAGGGATTAGAGTGTAGGTATAGAGTGTAGGGTATAGAGTGTAGGGTGTAGAGTGTAGGGTATAGAGTAGAGTGTAGAGTGTAGGGTATAGAGTGTAGAGTGTAGGGGATAGAATGTAGGGTATAGAGTGTAAGGTGTAGAGTGTAGGGTATAGAGTGTATGGTATAGAGTGTGGGGTATAAAGTGTAGAGTGTAGGGTATGGAGTGTAGGGTATAGAGTGTATGGTATAGAGTGTAGGGTATAAAGTGTAGACTGTAGGGTATAGAGTGTAGGGTATAGAGTGTAGAGTGTAGGGTAAAGAGTGTAGGGTATAGAGTGTAGGGTATAGAGTGTAGAGTGTAGGGTATAGAGTGTAGGGTATAGAGTGCAGGTTGTAGAGTGTAGGGTATAGAGTGTATGGTATAGAGTGTAGGGTATAAAGTGTAGAGTGTAGTGTATAGAGTGTAGGGTGTAGAGTGTAGGGTGTAGGGTATAGAGTGTAGGGTATAGAGTGTAGGGTATAGAGTGTAGGGTGTAGAGTGTAGAGTGTAGGGTACAGAGTGCAGGGTGTAGAGTGTAGGGTATAGAGTGTAGAGTGTAGGGTATAGAGTGTAGGGTGTAGAGTGTAGGGTGTAGGGTATAGAGTGTAGGGTATAGAGTGTAGGGTATAGAGTGTAGGGTGTAGAGTGTAGAGTGTAGGGTGTAGAGTGTAGGGTATAGAGTGTAGGGTATAGAGTGTAGGGTGTAGGGATTAGAGTGTAGGGATTAGAGTGTAGGGTGTAGAGTGTAGGGTGTAGAGTGTAGGGTATGGAGTGTAGGGTATAGAGTGTAGGGTATAGAGTGTAGGGTATAAAGCGTAGAGTGTAGGGTATAGAGTGTATAGTGTAGGGTATAGAGTGTAGGGTATAGAGTGTAGGGTATAGGGTATAGAGTGTAGGGTGTAGAGTGTAGGGTGTAGGGTGTAGAGTGTATGGTATAGAGTGTAGGGTATAGAGTGTAGGGATTAGAGTGTAGGGTATAGAGTGTAGGGTATAGAGTGTAGGGTATAGAGTGTAGGGTGTAGAGTGTAGGGTATAGAGTGTAGAGAGTAGGGTACAGAGTGTAGGGAATAGAGTGTAGAGTGTAGGGTATAGAGTGTAGAGTGTAGGGGATAGAATGTAGGGTATAGAGTGTAAGGTGTAGAGTGTAGGGTATAGAGTGTATGGTATAGAGTGTGGGGTATAAAGTGTAGAGTGTAGGGTATGGAGTGTAGGGTATAGAGTGTATGGTATAGAGTGTAGGGTATAAAGTGTAGAGTGTAGGGTATAGAGTGTAGGGTATAGAGTGTAGAGTGTAGGGTAAAGAGTGTAGGGTATAGAGTGTAGGGTATAGAGTGTAGAGTGTAGGGTATAGAGTGTAGGGTATAGAGTGCAGGATGTAGAGTGTAGGGTATAGAGTGTATGGTATAGAGTGTAGGGTATAAAGTGTAGAGTGTAGTGTATAGAGTGTAGGGTATAGAGTGTAGGGTATAGAGTGTAGGCTATAGAGTGTAGAGTGTAGGGTGTAGAGTGTAGGGTATAGAGTGTAGGGTATAGAGTGTAGGGTATAGAGTGTGGAGTAGAGAGTGTAGGGTATAGAGTGTAGGGTATAGAATGTAGAGTGTAGAGTGTAGGGTGTAGAGTGCAAAGTGTAGGGTATAGAGTGTAAGGTATAGAGTGTAGTGTATAGAGTGTATGTTATAGAGTGTAGGGTATAGAGTGTAGAGTTTAGGGTATAGAGTGTAGTGTATAGAGTGTATGGTATAGAGTGTATGGTATAGAGTGTGGAGTGTAGAGTATAGAGTGTAGGGTATAGAGTGTAGGGTATAGAGTGTAGGGTATAGAGTGTAGAGTGTAGGGTATAGAGGGTAGGGTATAGAGTGTAGGGTATGGAGTGTAGGGTATAGAGTGTAGGGTATAGAGTGTAGGTTATAGAGTGTAGGGTATAGAGTGTAGGGTATAGAGTGTAGCTTATAGAGCGTAGGGTGTAGGGTATAGAGTGTAGGGTATAGAGTGTAGGGTATAGAGTGTAGAGTGTAGGGTATAGAGTGTATGGTATAGAGCTTAGGGTGTAGAGTGTAGGGTATAGAGTGTAGAGTTTAGGGTATAGAGTGTGGGGCATAGAGTGTATGGTATACAGTGTAGAGTGTAGGGTATAGAGTGTAGGGTATAGAGTGCAGGTTGTAGAGTGTAGGGTATAGAGTGTAGGGTATAGAGTGTAGGGTATAAAGTGTAGAGTGTAGGGTATAGAGTGTATAGTGCAGGGTATAGAGTGTAGGGTATAGAGTGTATAGTGTAGGGTATAGAGTGTATGCTATAGAGTGTATGGTGTAGAATGTATGGTATAGAGTGTAGGGTGTAGAGTGTATGGTATAGAGTGTAGGGTATAGAGTGTAGGGTATATAGTGTAGGGTATAGAGTGTATGTTATAGAGTGTAGGGTATGGAGTGTAGAGTGTAGGGTATAGAGTTTAGAGTGTAGGGTATAGAGTGTAGGGTATAGAGTGTAAGGTATAGAGTGTAGGGTATAGAGTGTAGGGTATAGAGTGTAGGGTAAAGAGTGTAGAGTGTAGGGTACAGAGTGCAGGGTGTAGAGTGTAGGGTATAGAGTGTAGAGTGTATGGTGTAGAGTGTAGGGTGTAGAGTGTATTGTGTAGGGTATAGAGTGTAGGGTATAGAGTGTAGAGTGTAGGGTGTAGAGTGTAGGGTATAGAGTGTAGGGTATAGAGTGTAGGGTATAGAGTGTAGGGTGTAGGGATTAGAGTGTAGGGATTAGAATGTAGGGTGTAGAGTGTAGGGTGTAGAGTGTAGGGTATAGAGTGTAGGGTATAGAGTGTAGGGTATAGAGTGTAGAGTGTAGGGATTAGAGTGTAGGGATTAGAGTGTAGGGTATAGAGTGTAGGGTATAGAGTGTAGGGTATAGAGTGTAGGGTATAGAGTGTAGGGTATAGAGTGTAGGGAATAGATTGTAGAGTGTAGGGTGTAGAATGTAAAGTGTAGGGTATAGAGTGTAAGGTATAGAGTGTAGTGTATAGAGTGTATGTTATAGAGTGTAGGGCATAGAGTGTAGAGTGTAGGGTATAGAGTGTAGGGTATAGAGTGTAGAGTGTAGGGTGTAGAGTGTAGGGTGTAGAGTGTAGAGTCTAGAGTGTAGGGTGTAGGGTATAGAGTGTAGGGTATAGAGTGTAGGGTATAGAGTGTAGGGTGTAGGGATTAGAGTGTAGGGATTAGAGTGTAGGGATTAGAGTGTAGGGTGTAGAGTGTAGGGTGTAGAGTGTAGGGTATAGAGTGTAGGGTATAGAGTGTAGGGTATAGAGTGTAGAGTGTAGGGAATAGAGTGTAGGGTATAGAGTGTAGGGTATAGAGTAGAGTGTAGAGTGTAGGCTATAGAGTGTAGGCTATAGAGTGTAGGCTATAGAGTGTAGGGTATAGAGTGTAGGCTATAGAGTGTAGGGTATAGAGTGTAGGGTATAGAGTGTAGGGTATAGAGTGTAAGGTGTAGGGTATAGAGTGTAGGGTATAGAGTGCAGGTTGTAGAGTGTAGGGTATAGAGTGTAGGATATAGAGAGTAGGGTATAAAGTGTAGAGTGTAGGGTATAGAGTGTATAGTGTAGGGTATAGAGTGTAGGGTATAGAGTGTAGGGTATAGAGTGTAGAGTGTAGGGTATAGAGTGTATGCTATAGAGTGTATGGTGTAGAGTGTATGGTATAGAGTGTAGGGTATAGAGTGTAGAGTGTATGGTATAGAGTGTATGGTATAGAGTGTAGGGAATAGAGAGTAGGGTATAGAGTGTAGGGTAGAGAGTGTATGTTATAGAGTGTAGGGTATAGAGTGTAGAGTGTAGGGTATAGAGTTTAGAGTGTAGGGTATAGAGTGTAGGGTGTAGAGTGTAGGGTGTAGGGTATAGAGTGTAGGGTATAGAGTGTAGGGTATAGAGTGTAGGGTGTAGAGTGTAGAGTGTAGGGTGTAGAGTGTAGGGTATAGAGTGTAGGGTATAGAGTGTAGGGTATAGAGTGTAGGGTGTAGGGATTAGAGTGTAGGGTGTAGAGTGTATGGTATAGAGTGTAGGGTATAGAGTGTAGGGTATAGAGTGTAGGGTATAAAGTGTATGTTATAGAGTGTAGGGTATAGAGTGTAGAGTGTAGGGTATAGAGTGTAGGGTATAGAGTGTAGGGTATAGAGTGTAGGGTATAGGGTGTAGAGTATAGAGTGTAGGGTATAGAGTGTAGGGTAAAGAGTGTAGAGTGTAGGGTATAGAGTGTAGGGTACAGAGTGTAGGGTATAGGGTGTAGAGTATAGAGTGTAGGGTATAGAGTGTAGGGTAAAGAGTGTAGAGTGTAGGGTATAGAGTGTAGGGTACAGAGTGTAGGGTATAGAGTGTAGGGTATAGAGTGTAGGGTATAGAGTGTAGGGTATAGAGTGTAGGGTGTAGAGTGTAGGGTGTAGAGTGTAGGGTATAGAGTGTAGGGTAAAGAGTGTAGGGTATAGAGTGTAGGGTATAGAGTGTAGGGTGTAGAGTGTAGGGTGTAGAGTGTAGGGTATAGAGTGTAGGGTATAGAGTGTAGAGTGTATGGTATAGAGTGTATGGTATAGAGTGTAGGGTATAGAGTGTAGGGTATAGAGTGTAGGGTATAGAGTGTATGTTATAGAGTGTAGGGTATAGAGTGTAAAGTGTAGGGTATAGAGTTTAGAGTGTAGGGTATAGAGTGTAGGGTGTAGAGTGTAGGGTGTAGGGTATAGAGTGTAGGGTATAGAGTGTAGGGTGTAGAGTGTAGAGTGTAGGGTGTAGAGTGTAGGGTATAGAGTGTAGGGTATAGAGTGTAGGGTATAGAGTGGCGGGTGTAGGGATTAGAGTGTAGGGTGTAGAGTGTATGGTATAGAGTGTAGGGTATAGAGTGTAGGGTATAGAGTGTAGGGTATAAAGTGTATGTTATAGAGTGTAGGGTATAGAGTGTAGAGTGTAGGGTATAGAGTGTAGGGTATAGAGTGTAGGGTATAGAGTGTAGGGTATAGAGTGTAGGGTATAGGGTGTAGGGTATAGAGTGTAGGGTTTAGAGTGTAGGGTAAAGAGTGTAGAGTGTAGGGTATAGAGTGTAGGGTACAGAGTGTAGGGTGTAGAGTGTAGGGTGTAGAGTGTAGGGTGTAGAGTGTAGCGTATAGAGTGTAGGGTATAGAGTGTAGGGTATAGAGTGTAGGGTATAGAGTGTAGGGTGTAGAGTGTAGGGTGTAGAGTGTAGGGTATAGAATGTAGGGTAAAGAGTGTAGGGTATAGAGTGTAGGGTATAGAGTGTAGGGTGTAGAGTGTAGGGTGTAGAGTGTAGGGTATAGAGTGTAGGGAGTAGAGTGTAGGGTATAGAGTGTAGAGTGTAGGGTATAGAGTGTAGAGTGTAGGGAGTAGAGTGTAGAGTTTAGGGTATAGAGTGTAGAGTGTAGGGTGTAGGGTATAGAGTGTAGGGTATAGAGTGTAGGGTGTAGAGTGTAGGGTATAGAGTGTAGAGTGTAGGGTATAGAGTGTAGGGTGTAGGGTATAGAGTGTGGCGTATAGAGTATAGGGTGTAGAGTGTAGGGTATAGAGTGTAGGGTGTAGGGTATAGAGTGTAGAGTGTAGGGTATAGAGTGTAGGGTATAGAGTGTAGGGTATAGAGTGTAGGGTATAGAGTGTAGGGAATAGAGTGTAGGGTGTAAGGTGTAGAGTGTAGGGTATAGAGAGTAGGGTATATACTGTAGGGTATGGAGTGTAGGTTATAGAGTGTAGGGTATAGAGTGTAGGGTATAGAGTGTAGGGTATAGAGTGTAGGGTATAGAGTGTAGGGTATAGGGTATAGAGTGTAAGGTGTAGAGTGTAGGGTGTAGAGTGTAGGGTATAGAGTGTAGGGTATAGAGTGTAGGGAGTAGGGTACAGAGTGTAGGGTATAGAGTGTAGGGTATAGAGTGTAGGGTATAGAGTGTAGAGTGTAGAGTGTATGGTATAGAGTGTAGAGTGTAGGGTATAGAGTGTAGGGTATAGACTGTAGGGTATAGAGTGTGGCAAATAGATTGTAGGGTATAGAGTGTAGAGTGTAGGGTATAGAGTGTACGGTATAGAGTGTAGGGTATAGAGTGTAGGCTATAGAGTGTAGAGTGTAGGGTATAGAATGTAGGGTATAGAGTGTAGGGTATAGAGTGTAGGGAATAGAGTGTAGAGTGTAAGGTATAGAGTGTAGAGTGTAAGGTATAGAGTGTAGAGTGTAGGGTATAGACTGTAGGGTGTAGAGTGTAGGGAGTAGAGTGTAGGGTATAGAGTGTAGAGTGTAGGGTATAGAGTGCAGGGTATAGAGTGTAGGGTATAGAGTGTAGGGTATAGAGTGTAAGGTGTAGAGTGTAGGGTGTAGAGTGTAGGGTATAGAGTGTAGGGTTATAGAGTGTAGGGTATAGAGTGTATGGTATAGAGTGTATGGTATAGAGTGTAGGGTATAGAGTGTATGGTATAGAGTGTAGGGTATAGCGTGCAGAGTGTAGGGATTAGAGTGTAGGGTATAGAGTGTAGGCTATAGAGTGTAGGGTATAGAGTGTAGAGTGTAGGGTATAGAGTGTAGGGTGTAGAGTGTAGGGTGTAGGGTATAGAGTGTAGGGTATAGAGTGTAGGGTATAGAGTGTAGGGTGTAGAGTGTAGAGTGTAGGGTGTAGAGTGTAGGGTATAGAGTGTAGGGTATAGAGTGTAGGGTGTAGTGATTAGAGTGTAGGGATTAGAGTGTAGGGTGTAGAGTGTAGGGTGTAGAGTGTAGGGTATAGAGTGTAGGGTATAGAGTGTAGGGTATGGAGTGTAGGGTATAAAGCGTAGAGTGTAGGGTATAGAGTGTATAGTGTAGGGTATAGAGTGTAGGGTATAGAGTGTAGGGTATAGAGTGTAGGGTATAGGGTATAGAGTGTAGGGTGTAGAGTGTAGGGTGTAGGGTGTAGAGTGTATGGTATAGAGTGTAGGGTTTAGAGTGTAGGAATTAGAGTGTAGGGTATAGAGTGTAGGGTATAGAGTGTAGGGTATAGAGTGTAGAGTGTAGGGTATAGAGTGTAGAGTGTAGGGGATAGAATGTAGGGTATAGAGTGTGGGGTATAAAGTGTAGAGTGTAGGGTATGGAGTGTAGGGTATAGAGTGTATGGTATAGAGTGTAGGGTATAAAGTGTAGAGTGTAGGGTATAGAGTGTAGGGTATAGAGTGTAGAGTGTAGGGTAAAGAGTGTAGGGTATAGAGTGTAGGGTATAGAGTGTAGAGTGTAGGGTATAGAGTGTAGGGTATAGAGTGCAGGTTGTAGAGTGTAGGGTATACAGTGTATGGTATAGAGTGTAGGGTATAAAGTGTAGAGTGTAGTGTATAGAGTGTAGGGTATAGAGTGTAGGGTATAGAGTGTAGGGTATAGAGTGTAGGCTATAGAGTGTAGAGTGTAGGGTGTAGAGTGTAGGGTATAGAGTGTAGGGTATAGAGTGTAGGGTATAGAGTGTGGAGTAGAGAGTGTAGGGTATAGAGTGTAGGGTATAGAGTGTAGGGTATAGAGTGTAGGGTATAGGGTATAGAGTGTAGGGTGTAGAGTGTAGGGTGTAGGGTGTAGAGTGTATGGTATAGAGTGTAGGGTTTAGAGTGTAGGAATTAGAGTGTAGGGTATAGAGTGTAGGGTATAGAGTGTAGGGTATAGAGTGTAGAGTGTAGGGTATAGAGTGTAGAGTGTAGGGGATAGAATGTAGGGTATAGAGTGTGGGGTATAAAGTGTAGAGTGTAGGGTATGGAGTGTAGGGTATAGAGTGTATGGTATAGAGTGTAGGGTATAAAGTGTAGAGTGTAGGGTATAGAGTGTAGGGTATAGAGTGTAGAGTGTAGGGTAAAGAGTGTAGGGTATAGAGTGTAGGGTATAGAGTGTAGAGTGTAGGGTATAGAGTGTAGGGTATAGAGTGCAGGTTGTAGAGTGTAGGGTATACAGTGTATGGTATAGAGTGTAGGGTATAAAGTGTAGAGTGTAGTGTATAGAGTGTAGGGTATAGAGTGTAGGGTATAGAGTGTAGGGTATAGAGTGTAGGCTATAGAGTGTAGAGTGTAGGGTGTAGAGTGTAGGGTATAGAGTGTAGGGTATAGAGTGTAGGGTATAGAGTGTGGAGTAGAGAGTGTAGGGTATAGAGTGTAGGGTATAGAATGTAGAGTGTAGAGTGTAGGGTGTAGAGTGCAAAGTGTAGGGTATAGAGTGTAAGGTATAGAGTGTAGTGTATAGAGTGTATGTTATAGAGTGTAGGGTATAGAGTGTAGAGTTTAGGGTATAGAGTGTAGTGTATAGAGTGTATGGTATAGAGTGTATGGTATAGAGTGTAGAGTGTAGGGTATAGAGTGTAGGGTATAGAGTGTAGGGTATAGAGTGTAGGGTATAGAGTGTAGATTGTAGGGTATAGAGGGTAGGGTATAGAGTGTAGGGTATGGAGTGTAGGGTATAGAGTGTAGGGTATAGAGTGTAGGTTAGAGTGTAGGGTATAGAGTGTAGGGTATAGAGTGTAGCTTATAGAGCGTAAGGTGTAGGGTATAGAGTGTAGGGTATAGAGTGTAGGGTATAGAGTGTAGAGTGTAGGGTATAGAGTGTATGGTATAGAGCTTAGGGTGTAGAGTGTAGGGTATAGAGTGTAGAGTTTAGGGTATAGAGTGTGGGGCATAGAGTGTATGGTATACAGTGTAGAGTGTAGGGTATAGAGTGAAGGGTATAGAGTGCAGGTTGTAGAGTGTAGGTTATAGAGTGTAGGGTATAGAGTGTAGGGTATAAAGTGTAGAGTGTAGGGTATAGAGTGTATAGTGTAGGGTATAGAGTGTAGGGTATAGAGTGTAGGGTATAGAGTGTATAGTGTAGGGTATAGAGTGTATGCTATAGAGTGTATGGTGTAGAGTGTATGGTATAGAGTGTAGGGTGTAGAGTGTATGGTATAGAGTGTAGGGTATAGAGTGTAGGGTATATAGTGTAGGGTATAGAGTGTATGTTATAGAGTGTAGGGTATAGAGTGTAGAGTGTAGGGTATAGAGTTTAGAGTGTAGGGTATAGAGTGTAGGGTATAGAGTGTAAGGTATAGAGTGTAGAGTGTAGGGTATAGAGTGTAGGGTATAGAGTGTAGGGTAAAGAGTGTAGAGTGTAGGGTACAGAGTGCAGGGTGTAGAGTGTAGGGTATAGAGTGTAGAGTGTAGGGTGTAGAGTGTAGGGTGTAGAGTGTAGGGTATAGAGTGTAGGGTATAGAGTGTAGAGTGTAGTGTGTAGAGGGTAGGGTATAGAGTGTAGGGTATAGAGTGTAGGGATTAGAGTGTAGGGTGTAGAGTGTAGGGTGTAGAGTGTAGGGTATAGAGTGTAGGGTATAGAGTGTAGGGTATAGAGTGTAGAGTGTAGGGATTAGAGTGTAGGGATTAGAGTGTAGGGTATAGAGTGTAGGGTATAGAGTGTAGAGTGTAGGGTATAGAGTGTAGGGTACAGAGTGTAGGGTATAGAGTGTAGGGAATAGAGTGTAGAGTTTAGGGTGTAGAATGTAAAGTGTAGGGTATAGAGTGTAAGGTATAGAGTGTAGTGTATAGAGTGTATGTTATAGAGTGTAGGGTATAGAGTGTAGAGTGTAGGGTATAGAGTGTAGGGTATAGAGTGTAGGGTATAGAGTGTAGGGTATAGAGTGCACGTTGTAGAGTGTAGGGTATAGAGTGTAGGGTATAGAGAGTAGGGTATAAAGTGTAGAGTGTAGGGTATAGAGTGTATAGTGTAGGGTATAGAGTGTAGGGCATAGAGTGTAGAGTGTAGGGTATAGAGTTTAGAGTGTATGGTATAGAGTGTATGGTATAGAGTGTATGGTATAGAGTGTAGGGTATAGAGTGTATGGTATAGAGTGTAGGGTATAGAGTGTAGAGTGTAGGGTATAGAGTGTAGGGTATAGAGTGTAGGCTATAGAGTGTAGGGTATAGAGTGTAGAGTGTAGGGTATAGAGTGTAGGGTGTAGAGTGTAGGGTATAGAGTGTTGGGTGTAGAGTGCAGGGTTTAGAGTGCAGGGTGTAGAGTGCAGGGTATAGAGTGTAGGGTATAGAGTGTAAGGTATAAAGTGTAGAGTGTAGGGTATAGAGTGTAGGGTATAGAGTGTAGGGTGTAGAGTGTAGGGTGTAGAGTGTATGGTATAGAGTGTAGGGTATAGAGTGTAGGGTATAGAGTGTAGAGTGTAGGGTATAGAGTGTAGGGTATAGAGCTTAGGGTGTAGAGTGTAAGATATAGAGTGTAGAGTTTAGGGTATAGAGTGTGGGGCATAGAGTGTATGGTATACACTCTACACCCTACACCCTACACCCTACACACTATACCCTATACCCTACACTCTATACCCTACACTCTATACCCTACACTCTATACCCTACACTATACACTCTATACCCTACACTCTACGCTTTATACCCTACACTCTATACCCTACACTCTATACCCTACACTCTATACCCTACACTCTACACCCTACACTCTACACCCTACACTCTAATCCCTACACCCTACACTCTATACCCTACACTCTATACCCTACACTCTACACCCTACACTCTACACTCTACACCCTACACTCTATACCCTACACTCTATACCCTACACTCTATACCCTACACCCTACACTCTACACCCTACACTCTATACCCTACACTCTACACTCTATACCCTACACTCTACACCCTGCACTCTGTACCCTACACTCTACACTCTACACCCTACACTCTATACCCTACACTCTATACCCTACACTCTATACCCTACACCCTACACTCTACACCCTACACTCTATACACTACACTCTACACTTTATACCCTACACTCTATACCATACACTCTATACCCTACACTCTACAACCTGCACTCTATACCCTACACACTATACCCTACACTCTACACTCTATACCCTACACTCTATACCCTACACTCTACACTTTATACCCTACACTCTATACCATACACTCTATACCCTACACTCCATACCCTACACTCTACACTTTATACCCCACACTCTATACCATACACTCTATACCCTACACTCTACACCTTACACTCTACACCCTACATTCTATCCCCTACACTCTACACTCTATACCCTAGACTCTACACTCTACTCTATACCCTACACTCTATACCCTACACTCTACACTCAATACCCTACACTCTACACCCTACACTCTATACCCTACACTCTATACCTACACTCTAATCCCTACACTCTATACCCTACACTCTATACCATACACTCTACACCCTACACCCTACACTCTACACCCTACACTCTATACCCTATACCCTACACTCTATACCATACACTCTACACCCTACACCCTACACTCTACACCCTACACTCTAATCCCTACACTCTAATCCCTACACCCTACACTCTATACCCTACACTCTATACCCTACACTCTACACCCTACACTCTACACTCTACACCCTACACTCTATACCCTACACTCTATACCCTACACTCTATACCCTACACCCTACACTCTACACCCTACACTCTATACCCTACACTCTACACTTTATACCCTACACCCTGCACTCTGTACCCTACACTCTACACTCTTTACCCTACACTCTATACCCTACACTCTATACCCTACACTCTATACCCTACACTCTACACTCTATACCTTGCACTCTATACCCTACACTCTATACCCTACACTCTAAACTCTATACCCTACACTCTACACTCTATAACCTACACTCTATAACATACACTCTATACCCTACACTCTATACCCTACACTCTATACCATACACTCTATACCCTACACTCTACACCCTACACTCTATAGCCTACACTCTATACCCTACACTCTATACCCTACACTCTAATCCCTACACTCTACACTCTATACCCTACACTCTATACCATACACTCTATACCCTACACTCTATACCATACACTCTATACCATACACTCTATACCATACACTCTATACCCTACACTCTATACCCTACACTCTATACCCTACACTCTACACCCTACACTCTACACCTTACACTCTATACCCTACACTCTATACCCTACACTCTAAACTCTATACCCTACACTCTACACTCTATAACCTACACTCTATAACATACACTCTATACCCTACACTCTATACCCTACACTCTATACCATACACTCTATACCCTACACTCTACACCCTACACTCTATAGCCTACACTCTATACCCTATACTCTATACCCTACACTCTATACCCTACACTCTATAGCCTACACTCTATACCCTACACTCTATACCCTACACTCTAATCCCTACACTCTACACTCTATACCCTACACTCTATACCATACACTCTATACCCTACACTCTATACCATAAACTCTATACCATACACTCTATACCATACACTCTATACCCTACACTCTATACCCTACACTCTATACCCTACACTCTACACCCTACACTCTACACCTTACACTCTATACCCTACACTCTATACCCTACACTCTAAACTCTATACCCTACACTCTACACTCTATAACCTACACTCTATAACATACACTCTATACCCTACACTCTATACCCTACACTCTATACCATACACTCTATACCCTACACTCTACACCCTACACTCTATAGCCTACACTCTATACCCTACACTCTATACCCTACACTCTAATCCCTACACTCTACACTCTATACCCTACACTCTATACCATACACTCTATACCCTACACTCTATACCCTACACTCTATACCATACACTCTATACCATACACTCTACACTCTATACCCTACACTCTATACCCTACACTCTATACCATACACTCTACACCATACACTCTATAGCATACACTCTATACCCTACACTCTACACTCTATACCTTGCACTCTATACCCTACACTCTATACCCTACACCCTACACTCTATACCCTACACTCTATACCCTACACTCTATACCCTACACTCTATACCCTACACTCTACACTCTATACCCTACACTCTATAGCCTACACTCTACACTCTACTCTATACCCTACACTCTATACCCTACACTCTAATCCCTACACTCTAATCCCTACACTCTTCACTCTATACCCTACACTCTATACCATACACTCTATACCCTACACTCTACACCCTACACTCTACACCCTACACTCTAATCCCTACACTCTAATTCCTACACTCTAATCCCTACACCCTACACTCTATACCCTACACTCTATACCCTACACTCTATATCCTACACTCTATACCCTAAACTCTATACCCTACACCCTACACTCTACACCCTACACTCTACACTCTATACCCTACAGTCTACACCCTACACCCTACACTCTACACCCTGCACTCTGTACCCTACACTCTACACTCTTTACCCTACACTCTATACCCTACACTCTAATCCCTACACCCTACACTCTATACCCTACACTCTATACCCTACACTCTACACCCTACACTCTAATCCCTACACTCTAATCCCTACACTCTAATCCCTACACCCAATACCCTACACTCTATACCCTACACTCTATACCCTACACTCTATACCCTACACTCTATACCCTGCACCCTACACTCTACACCCTACACTCTACACTCTATACCCTATACTCTACACCCTACACTCTACACCCTACACTCTACATTCTATACCCTACACTCTACACCCAGCACTCTGTACCCTACACTCTACACTCTTTACCCTACACACTATACCCTACACTCTATACCCTACACTCTATACCCTACACTCTAAACTCTATACCCTACACTCTACACTCTATACCCC
This sequence comes from Ranitomeya imitator, assembly GCF_032444005.1. Lineage (NCBI taxonomy): Eukaryota > Metazoa > Chordata > Amphibia > Anura > Dendrobatidae > Ranitomeya > Ranitomeya imitator. The sequence goes on from NW_027193431.1 coordinate 153,242, forward strand.
ACACTCTATAACATACACTCTATTCCCTACACTCTATACCATACACTCTACACCCTACACTCTATACCATACACTCTACACCCTACACTCTATACCATACACTCTACACCATACACTCTATAGCATACACTCTATATCCTACACTATACACTCTATACCCTACACTCTATACCCTACACTCTATACCCTACACTATATACTCTATACCCTACACTCTACACTTTATACCCTACACTCTATACCCTACACTTATACCCTACACTCTATACCCTACACTCTATACCCTACACTCTACAACCTGCACTCTACAACCTGCAATCTATACCCTACACTCTATACCCTACACTCTACACTCTATACCCTACACTCTATAACATACACTCTATACCCTACACTATATACCCTACACTCTATACCCTACACTCTATACCCTACACTCTATAGCCTACACTCTATACCCTACACTCTACAACCTGCACTCTACAACCTGCAATCTATACCCTACACTCTATACCCTACACTCTACACTCTATACCCTACACTCTATACCCTACACTCTATACCCTACACTCTATACCCTACACTCTACACTCTATACCCTACACTCTATAGCCTACACTCTACACCCTACACTCTATACCCTGCACTCTATACCCTACACTCTACTCTCTATACCCTACACTCTACTCCCTACACTCTACACCCTACAGTCTATACCCTACACTCTACACTCTATACCTTACACTCTACACTCTATTCCCTACACTCTATACCCTACACTCTATACCCTACATTCTATACCCTACACTCTACACTCTATACCCTACACTCTATACCCTACACTCCATACCGTACACTCTATACCCTACACTCTACACTCTATACCCTACACTCTATACGCCACACTCTATACCCTACAGTCTATACCCTACACTCTATACCCTACACTCTACACTCTATACCATACACTCTACACTCTATACCCTACACTCTATACCCTACACTCTATACCCTACACCCTACACTCTATACCCTACACTCTATACCCTACACTCTACACCCTACACTCTACACCCTACACCCTACACTCTATACCCTATACCGTACACTCTATACCCTACACTCTATACCCTACACTCTATACCCTACACTCTATACCCTACACTATACACTCTATACCCTACACTCTACACTTTATACCCTACACTCTATACCCTACACTCTATACCCTGCACTCTACACTCTATACCCTACACTCTATAGCCTACACTCTATACCCTACAGTATATACCCTACACTCTATACCCTACACTCTACACCTTACACTCTACACTCTATTCCCTACACTCTATACCGTACACTCTACACTCTATACCCTACACTCTATAGCCTACACTCTATACCCTACAGTATATACCCTACACTCTATACCCTACACTCTACACCTTACACTCTACACTCTATTCCCTACACTCTATACCCTACAGTATATACCCTACACTCTATACCCTACACTCTACACCTTACACTCTACACTCTATTCCCTACACTCTATACCGTACACTCTATACCCTACACTCTATACCCTACACTCTACACTCTATACCCTACACCCTACACTCTATACCCTACACTCTACACTCTATATCCTACACTCTATACCCTGCACTCTACACCCTGCACTCTACATCCAACACTCTATACCCTACACTCTACACCCTACACTCTATACCCTACACTCTATAACCTACACTCTACACTCTATACCATACACTCTACACTCTATACCCTACACTCTATACCCTACACTCTAATCCCTACACTCTACACTCTATACCCTACACTCTATACCATACACTCTATACCATACACTCTATACCCTACACTCTATACCCTACACTCTACACCCTACACTCTATACCTTACACTCTATACCCTACACTCTATACCCTACACTCTAAACTCTATACCCTACACTCTACACTCTATACCCTACACTCTATAACTTACACTCTATACCCTACACTCTATACCCTACACTCTATACCCTACACTCTATACCATACACTCTACACTCTATACCCTACACTCTATACCATACACTCTACACCATACACTCTATAGCATACACTCTATACCCTACACCCTACACCCTACACTCTAATCCCTACACTCTAATCCCTACACCCTACACTCTATACCCTACACTCTATACCCTACACTCTACACCCTACACTCTACACTCTACACCCTACACTCTATACCCTACACTCTATACCCTACACTCTATACCCTACACCCTACACTCTACACCCTACACTCTATACCCTACACTCTACACTTTATACCCTACTCTCTACACCCTGCACTCTGTACCCTACACTCTACACTCTTTACCCTACACTCTATACCCTACACTCTATACCCTACACTCTATACCCTACACTCTATACCCTACACTCTACACTCTATACCTTGCACTCTATACCCTACACTCTATACCCTACACTCTAAACTCTATACCCTACACTCTACACTCCATAACCTACACTCTATAACATACACTCTATACCCTACACTCTATACCCTACACTCTATACCATACACTCTATACCCTACACTCTACACCCTACACTCTATAGCCTACACTCTATACCCTACACTCTATACCCTACACTCTAATCCCTACACTCTACACTCTATACCCTACACTCTATACCATACACTCTATACCCTACACTCTATACCATACACTCTATACCCTACACTCTATACCCTACACTCTATACCCTACACTCTACACCCTACACTCTACACCTTACACTCTATACCCTACACTTTATACCCTACACTCTAAACTCTATACCCTACACTCTACACTCTATAACCTACACTCTATAACATACACTCTATACCCTACACTCTATACCCTACACTCTATACCATACACTCTATACCCTACACTCTACACCCTAAACTCTATAGCCTACACTCTATACCCTACACTCTATACCCTACACTCTATACCCTACACTCTAATCCCTACACTCTAATCCCTACACTCTTCACTCTATACCCTACACTCTATACCATACACTCTATACCCTACACTCTACACCCTACACTCTACACCCTACACTCTAATCCCTACACTCTAATCCCTACACTCTAATCCCTACACCCTACACTCTATACCCTACACTCTATACCCTACACTCTATATCCTACACTCTATACCCTAAACTCTATACCCTACACCCTACACTCTACACCCTACACTCTACACTCTATACCCTACAGTCTACACCCTACACCCTACACTCTACACCCTGCACTCTGTACCCTACACTCTACACTCTTTACCCTACACTCTATACCCTACACTCTAATCCCTACACCCTACACTCTATACCCTACACTCTATACCCTACACTCTACACCCTACACTCTAATCCCTACACTCTAATCCCTACACCCAATACCCTACACTCTATACCCTACACTCTATACCCTACACTCTATACCCTACACTCTATACCCTACACCCTACACTCTACACTCTATACCCTATACTCTACACCCTACACTCTACATCCTACACTCTACATTCTATACCCTACACTCTACACCCAGCACTCTGTACCCTACACTCTACACTCTTTACCCTACACTCTATACCCTACACTCTATACCCTACACTCTAAACTCTATACCCTACACTCTACACTCTATACCCCACACTCTATAACATACACTCTATTCCCTACACTCTATACCATACACTCTACACCCTACACTCTATACCATACACTCTACACCATACACTCTATAGCATACACTCTATATCCTACACTATACACTCTATACCCTACACTCTATACCCTACACTCTATACCCTACACTATATACTCTATACCCTACACTCTACACTTTATACCCTACACTCTATACCCTACACTCTATACCCTACACTCTATACCCTACACTCTATACCCTACACTCTACAACCTGCACTCTACAACCTGCAATCTATACCCTACACTCTATACCCTACACTCTACACTCTATACCCTACACTCTATAACATACACTCTATACCCTACACTCTATACCCTACACTCTATACCCTACACTCTATACCCTACACTCTATACCCTACACTCTATACCCTACACTCTACAACCTGCACTCTACAACCTGCAATCTATACCCTACACTCTATACCCTACACTCTACACTCTATACCCTACACTCTATACCCTACACTCTATACCCTACACTCTATACCCTACACTCTACACTCTTTACCCTACACTCTATACCCTATACTCGATACCCTACACTCTATACCCTACACTCTATACCCTACAATCTATATCCTACACTCTAAACTCTATACCCTACACTCTATACCCTACACTCTATACCCTACACTCTATACCCTACACTCTACACTCTATACCCTACACTCTATAGCCTACACTCTACACCCTACACTCTATACCCTGCACTCTATACCCTACACTCTACTCTCTATACCCTACACTCTACTCCCTACACTCTACACCCTACAGTCTATACCCTACACTCTACACTCTATACCTTACACTCTACACTCTATTCCCTACACTCTATACCCTACACTCTATACCCTACATTCTATACCCTACACTCTACACTCTATACCCTACACTCTATACCCTACACTCCATACCGTACACTCTATACCCTACACTCTACACTCTATACCCTACACTCTATACGCCACACTCTATACCCTACAGTCTATACCCTACACTCTATACCCTACACTCTACACTCTATACCATACACTCTACACTCTACACTCTATACCCTACACTCTATACCCTACACTCTATACCCTACACCCTACACTCTATACCCTACACTCTATACCCTACACTCTACACCATACACTCTACACCCTACACCCTACACTCTATACCCTATACCGTACACTCTATACCCTACACTCTATACCCTACACTCTATACCCTACACTCTAAACCCTACACTCTATACCATACACTCTATACCATACACTCTACACTCTATACCCTACACTCTATACCATACACTCTACACCATACACTCTATAGCATACACTCTATACCCTACACTCTACACTCTATACCTTGCACTCTATACCCTACACTCTATACCCTACACCCTACACTCTATACCCTACACTCTATACCCTACACTCTATACCCTACACTCTATACCCTACACTCTACACTCTATACCCTACACTCTATAGCCTACACTCTACACTCTACTCTATACCCTACACTCTATACCCTACACTCTAATCCCTACACTCTAATCCCTACACTCTTCACTCTATACCCTACACTCTATACCATACACTCTATACCCTACACTCTACACCCTACACTCTACACCCTACACTCTAATCCCTACACTCTAATTCCTACACTCTAATCCCTACACCCTACACTCTATACCCTACACTCTATACCCTACACTCTATATCCTACACTCTATACCCTAAACTCTATACCCTACACCCTACACTCTACACCCTACACTCTACACTCTATACCCTACAGTCTACACCCTACACCCTACACTCTACACCCTGCACTCTGTACCCTACACTCTACACTCTTTACCCTACACTCTATACCCTACACTCTAATCCCTACACCCTACACTCTATACCCTACACTCTATACCCTACACTCTACACCCTACACTCTAATCCCTACACTCTAATCCCTACACTCTAATCCCTACACCCAATACCCTACACTCTATACCCTACACTCTATACCCTACACTCTATACCCTACACTCTATACCCTACACCCTACACTCTACACCCTACACTCTACACTCTATACCCTATACTCTACACCCTTCACTCTACACCCTACACTCTACATTCTATACCCTACACTCTACACCCAGCACTCTGTACCCTACACTCTACACTCTTTACCCTACACTCTATACCCTACACTCTATACCCTACACTCTATACCCTACACTCTAAACTCTATACCCTACACTCTACACTCTATACCCCACACTCTATAACATACACTCTATTCCCTACACTCTATACCATACACTCTACACCCTACACTCTATACCATACACTCTACACCCTACACTCTATACCATACACTCTACACCATACACTCTATAGCATACACTCTATATCCTACACTATACACTCTATACCCTACACTCTATACCCTACACTCTATACCCTACACTATATACTCTATACCCTACACTCTACACTTTAAACCCTACACTCTATACCCTACACTTATACCCTACACTCTATACCCTACACTCTATACCCTACACTCTACAACCTGCACTCTACAACCTGCAATCTATACCCTACACTCTATACCCTACACTCTACACTCTATACCCTACACTCTATAACATACACTCTATACCCTACACTATATACCCTACACTCTATACCCTACACTCTATACCCTACACTCTATACCCTACACTCTATACCCTACACTCTACAACCTGCACTCTACAACCTGCAATCTATACCCTACACTCTATACCCTACACTCTACACTCTATACCCTACACTCTATACCCTACACTCTATACCCTACACTCTATACCCTACACTCTACACTCTATACCCTACACTCTATAGCCTACACTCTACACCCTACACTCTATACCCTGCACTCTATACCCTACACTCTACTCTCTATACCCTACACTCTACTCCCTACACTCTACACCCTACAGTCTATACCCTACACTCTACACTCTATACCTTACACTCTACACTCTATTCCCTACACTCTATACCCTACACTCTATACCCTACATTCTATACCCTACACTCTACACTCTATACCCTACACTCTATACCCTACACTCCATACCGTACACTCTATACCCTACACTCTACACTCTATACCCTACACTCTATACGCCACACTCTATACCCTACAGTCTATACCCTACACTCTATACCCTACACTCTACACTCTATACCATACACTCTACACTCTATACCCTACACTCTATACCCTACACTCTATACCCTACACCCTACACTCTATACCCTACACTCTATACCCTACACTCTACACCCTACACTCTACACCCTACACCCTACACTCTATACCCTATACCGTACACTCTATACCCTACACTCTATACCCTACACTCTATACCCTACACTCTATACCCTACACTATACACTCTATACCCTACACTCTACACTTTATACCCTACACTCTATACCCTACACTCTATACCCTGCACTCTACACTCTATACCCTACACTCTATAGCCTACACTCTATACCCTACAGTATATACCCTACACTCTATACCCTACACTCTACACCTTACACTCTACACTCTATTCCCTACACTCTATTCCGTACACTCTACACTCTATACCCTACACTCTATAGCCTACACTCTATACCCTACAGTATATACCCTACACTCTATACCCTACACTCTACACCTTACACTCTACACTCTATTCCCTACACTCTATACCCTACAGTATATACCCTACACTCTATACCCTACACTCTACACCTTACACTCTACACTCTATTCCCTACACTCTATACCGTACACTCTATACCCTACACTCTATACCCTACACTCTACACTCTATACCCTACACCCTACACTCTATACCCTACACTCTACACTCTATATCCTACACTCTATACCCTGCACTCTACACCCTGCACTCTACATCCAACACTCTATACCCTACACTCTACACCCTACACTCTATACCCTACACTCTATAACCTACACGCTACACTCTATACCATACACTCTACACTCTATACCCTACACTCTATACCCTACACTCTAATCCCTACACTCTACACTCTATACCCTACACTCTATACCATACACTCTATACCATACACTCTATACCCTACACTCTATACCCTACACTCTACACCCTACACTCTATACCTTACACTCTATACCCTACACTCTATACCCTACACTCTAAACTCTATACCCTACACTCTACACTCTATACCCTACACTCTATAACTTACACTCTATACCCTACACTCTATACCCTACACTCTATACCCTACACTCTATACCATACACTCTACACTCTATACCCTACACTCTATACCATACACTCTACACCATACACTCTATAGCATACACTCTATACCCTACACCCTACACTCTACACCCTACACTCTAATCCCTACACTCTAATCCCTACACCCTACACTCTATACCCTACACTCTATACCCTACACTCTACACCCTACACTCTACACCCTACACTCTATACCCTACACTCTATACCCTACACTCTATACCCTACACCCTACACTCTACACCCTACACTCTATACCCTACACTCTACACTTTATACCCTACACTCTACACCCTGCACTCTGTACCCTACACTCTACACTCTTTACCCTACACTCTATACCCTACACTCTATACCCTACACTCTATACCCTACACTCTATACCCTACACTCTACACTCTATACCTTGCACTCTATACCCTACACTCTATACCCTACACTCTAAACTCTATACCCTACACTCTACACTCCATAACCTACACTCTATAACATACACTCTATACCCTACACTCTATACCCTACACTCTATACCATACACTCTATACCCTACACTCTACACCCTACACTCTATAGCCTACACTCTATACCCTACACTCTATACCCTACACTCTAATCCCTACACTCTACACTCTATACCCTACACTCTATACCATACACTCTATACCCTACACTCTATACCATACACTCTATACCATACACTCTATACCATACACTCTATACCCTACACTCTATACCCTACACTCTATACCCTACACTCTACACCCTACACTCTACACCTTACACTCTATACCCTACACTTTATACCCTACACTCTAAACTCTATACCCTACACTCTACACTCTATAACCTACACTCTATAACATACACTCTATACCCTACACTCTATACCCTACACTCTATACCATACACTCTATACCCTACACTCTACACCCTAAACTCTATAGCCTACACTCTATACCCTACACTCTATACCCTACACTCTATACCCTACACTCTAATCCCTACACTCTAATCCCTACACTCTTCACTCTATACCCTACACTCTATACCATACACTCTATACCCTACACTCTACACCCTACACTCTACACCCTACACTCTAATCCCTACACTCTAATCCCTACACTCTAATCCCTACACCCTACACTCTATACCCTACACTCTATACCCTACACTCTATATCCTACACTCTATACCCTAAACTCTATACCCTACACCCTACACTCTACACCCTACACTCTACACTCTATACCCTACAGTCTACACCCTACACCCTACACTCTACACCCTGCACTCTGTACCCTACACTCTACACTCTTTACCCTACACTCTATACCCTACACTCTAATCCCTACACCCTACACTCTATACCCTACACTCTATACCCTACACTCTACACCCTACACTCTAATCCCTACACTCTAATCCCTACACTCTAATCCCTACACCCAATACCCTACACTCTATACCCTACACTCTATACCCTACACTCTATACCCTACACTCTATACCCTACACCCTACACTCTACACTCTATACCCTATACTCTACACCCTACACTCTACACCCTACACTCTACATTCTATACCCTACACTCTACACCCAGCACTCTGTACCCTACACTCTACACTCTTTACCCTACACTCTATACCCTACACTCTATACCCTACACTCTATACCCTACACTCTAAACTCTATACCCTACACTCTACACTCTATACCCCACACTCTATAACATACACTCTATTCCCTACACTCTATACCATACACTCTACACCCTACACTCTATACCATACACTCTACACCATACACTCTATAGCATACACTCTATATCCTACACTATACACTCTATACCCTACACTCTATACCCTACACTCTATACCCTACACTATATACTCTATACCCTACACTCTACACTTTATACCCTACACTCTATACCCTACACTCTATACCCTACACTCTATACCCTACACTCTATACCCTACACTCTACAACCTGCACTCTACAACCTGCAATCTATACCCTACACTCTATACCCTACACTCTACACTCTATACCCTACACTCTATAACATACACTCTATACCCTACACTCTATACCCTACACTCTATACCCTACACTCTATACCCTACACTCTATACCCTACACTCTATACCCTACACTCTACAACCTGCACTCTACAACCTGCAATCTATACCCTACACTCTATACCCTACACTCTACACTCTATACCCTACACTCTATACCCTACACTCTATACCCTACACTCTATACCCTACACTCTACACTCTTTACCCTACACTCTATACCCTATACTCGATACCCTACACTCTATACCCTACACTCTATACCCTACAATCTATATCCTACACTCTAAACTCTATACCCTACACTCTATACCCTACACTCTATACCCTACACTCTATACCCTACACTCTACACTCTATACCCTACACTCTATAGCCTACACTCTACACCCTACACTCTATACCCTGCACTCTATACCCTACACTCTACTCTCTATACCCTACACTCTACTCCCTACACTCTACACCCTACAGTCTATACCCTACACTCTACACTCTATACCTTACACTCTACACTCTATTCCCTACACTCTATACCCTACACTCTATACCCTACATTCTATACCCTACACTCTACACTCTATACCCTACACTCTATACCCTACACTCCATACCGTACACTCTATACCCTACACTCTACACTCTATACCCTACACTCTATACGCCACACTCTATACCCTACAGTCTATACCCTACACTCTATACCCTACACTCTACACTCTATACCATACACTCTACACTCTACACTCTATACCCTACACTCTATACCCTACACTCTATACCCTACACCCTACACTCTATACCCTACACTCTATACCCTACACTCTACACCATACACTCTACACCCTACACCCTACACTCTATACCCTATACCGTACACTCTATACCCTACACTCTATACCCTACACTCTATACCCTACACTCTATACCCTACACTATACACTCTATACCCTACACTCTACACTTTATACCCTACACTCTATACCCTACACTCTATACCCTGCACTCTACACTCTATACCCTACACTCTATAGCCTACACTCTATACCCTACAGTATATACCCTACACTCTATACCCTACACTCTACACCTTACACTCTACACTCTATTCCCTACACTCTATACCGTACACTCTACACTCTATACCCTACACTCTATAGCCTACACTCTATACCCTACAGTATATACCCTACACTCTATACCCTACACTCTACACCTTACACTCTACACTCTATTCCCTACACTCTATACCCTACAGTATATACCCTACACTCTATACCCTACACTCTACACCTTACACTCTACACTCTATTCCCTACACTCTATACCGTACACTCTATAGCCTACACTCTATACCCTACACTCTACACTCTATACCCTACACCCTACACTCTATACCCTACACTCTACACTCTATATCCTACACTCTATACCCTGCACTCTACACCCTGCACTCTACATCCAACACTCCATACCCTACACTCTACACCCTACACTCTATACCCCACACTCTATAACCTACACTCTACACTCTATACCATACACTCTACACTCTATACCCTACACTCTATACCCTACACTCTAATCCCTACACTCTACACTCTATACCCTACACTCTATACCATACACTCTATACCCTACACTCTATACCATACACTCTATACCATACACTCTATACCCTACACTCTATACCCTACACTCTACACCCTACACTCTATACCTTACACTCTATACCCTACACTCTATACCCTACACTCTAAACTCTATACCCTACACTCTACACTCTATACCCTACACTCTATAACTTACACTCTATACCCTACACTCTATACCCTACACTCTATACCCTACACTCTATACCATACACTCTACACCCTACACTCTATACCATACACTCTACACCATACACTCTATAGCATACACTCTATACCCTACACCCTACACTCTACACCCTACACTCTAATCCCTACACTCTAATCCCTACACCCTACACTCTATACCCTACACTCTATACCCTACACTCTACACCCTACAATCTACACTCTAAACCCTACACTCTATACCCTACACTCTATACCCTACACTCTATACCCTACACCCTACACTCTACACCCTACACTCTATACCCTACACTCTACACTTTATACCCTACACTCTACACCCTGCACTCTGTACCCTACACTCTACACTCTTTACCCTACACTCTATACCCTACACTCTATACCCTACACTCTATACCCTACACTCTATTCCCTACACTCTACACTCTATACCTTGCACTCTATACCCTACACTCTATACCCTACACTCTAAACTCTATACCCTACACTCTACACTCTATAACCTACACTCTATAACATACACTCTATACCCTACACTCTATACCCTACACTCTATACCATACACTCTATACCCTACACTCTACACCCTACACTCTATAGCCTACACTCTATACCCTACACTCTATACCCTACACTCTAATCCCTACACTCTACACTCTATACCCTACACTCTATACCATACACTCTATACCCTACACTCTATACCATACACTCTATACCATACACTCTATACCATACACTCTATACCCTACACTCTATACCCTACACTCTATACCCTACACTCTACACCTTACACTCTATACCCTACACTCTATACCCTACACTCTAAACTCTATACCCTACACTCTACACTCTATAACCTACACTCTATAACATACACTCTATACCCTACACTCTATACCCTACACTCTATACCATACACTCTATACCCTACACTCTACACCCTACACTCTATAGCCTACACTCTATACCCTACACTCTATACCCTACACTCTATACCCTACACTCTATAGCCTACACTCTATACCCTACACTCTATACCCTACACTCTAATCCCTACATTCTACACTCTATACCCTACACTCTATACCATACACTCTATACCCTACACTCTATACCATAAACTCTATACCATACACTCTATACCATACACTCTATACCCTACACTCTATACCCTACACTCTATACCCTACACTCTACACCCTACACTCTACACCTTACACTCTATACCCTACACTCTATACCCTACACTCTAAACTCTATACCCTACACTCCACACTCTATAACCTACACTCTATAACATACACTCTATACCCTACACTCTATACCCTACACTCTATACCATACACTCTATACCCTACACTCTACACCCTACACTCTATAGCCTACACTCTATACCCTACACTCTATACCCTACACTCTAATCCCTACACTCTACACTCTATACCCTACACTCTATACCATACACTCTATAACCTACACTCTATACCCTACACTCTAAACCCTACACTCTATACCATACACTCTATACCATACCCTCTACACTCTATACCCTACACTCTATACCATACACTCTACACCATACACTCTATAGCATACACTCTATACCCTACACTCTACACTCTATACCTTGCACTCTATACCCTACACTCTATACCCTACACCCTACACTCTATACCCTACACTCTATACCCTACACTCTATACCCTACACTCTATACCCTACACTCTACACTCTATACCCTACACTCTATAGCCTACACTCTACACTCTACTCTATACCCTACACTCTATACCCTACACTCTAATCCCTACACTCTAATCCCTACACTCTTCACTCTATACCCTACACTCTATACCATACACTCTATACCCTACACTCTACACCCTACACTCTACACCCTACACTCTTATCCCTACACTCTAATCCCTACACTCTAATCCCTACACCCTACACTCTATACCCTACACTCTATACCCTACACTCTATATCCTACACTCTATACCCTAAACTCTATACCCTACACCCTACACTCTACACCCTACACTCTACACTCTATACCCTACAGTCTACACCCTACACCCTACACTCTACACCCTGCACTCTGTACCCTACACTCTACACTCTTTACCCTACACTCTATACCCTACACTCTAATCCCTACACCCTACACTCTATACCCTACACTCTATACCCTACACTCTACACCCTACACTCTAATCCCTACACTCTAATCCCTACACTCTAATCCCTACACCAAATACCCTACACTCTATACCCTACACTCTATACCCTACACTCTATACCCTACACTCTATACCCTACACCCTACACTCTACACCCTACACTCTACACTCTATACCCTATACTCTACACCCTACACTCTACACCCTACACTCTACATTCTATACCCTACACTCTACACCCAGCACTCTGTACCCTACACTCTACACTCTTTACCCTACACTCTATACCCTACACTCTATACCCTACACTCTATACCCTACACTCTAAACTCTATACCCTACACTCTGCACTCTATACCCCACACTCTATAACATACACTCTATTCCCTACACTCTATACCATACACTCTACACCCTACACTCTATACCATACACTCTACACCCTACACTCTATACCATACACTCTACACCATACACTCTATAGCATACACTCTATATCCTACACTATACACTCTATACCCTACACTCTATACCCTACACTCTATACCCTACACTATATACTCTATACCCTACACTCTACACTTTATACCCTACACTCTATACCCTACACTCTATACCCTACACTCTATACCCTACACTCTATACCCTACACTCTACAACCTGCACTCTACAACCTGCAATCTATACCCTACACTCTATACCCTACACTCTACACTCTATACCCTACACTCTATAACATACACTCTATACCCTACACTCTATACCCACACTCTATACCCTACACTCTATACCCTACACTCTATACCCTACACTCTATACCCTACACTCTACAACCTGCACTCTACAACCTGCAATCTATACCCTACACTCTATACCCTACACTCTACACTCTATACCCTACACTCTATACCCTACACTCTATACCCTACACTCTATACCCTACACTCTACACTCTATACCCTACACTCTATAGCCTACACTCTACACCCTACACTCTATACCCTGCACTCTATACCCTACACTCTACTCTCTATACCCTACACTCTACTCCCTACACTCTACACCCTACAGTCTATACCCTACACTCTACACTCTATACCTTACACTCTACATTCTATTCCCTACACTCTATACCCTACACTCTATACCCTACATTTTATACCCTACACTCTACACTCTATACCCTACACTCTATACCCTACACTCCATACCGTACACTCTATACCCTACACTCTACACTCTATACCCTACACTCTATACGCCACACTCTATACCCTACAGTCTATACCCTACACTCTATACCCTACACCCTACACTCTATACCCTACACTCTATACCCTACACTCTACACCCTACACTCTACACCCTACACCCTACACTCTATACCCTTTACCGTACACTCTATACCCTACACTCTATACCCTACACTCTATACCCTACACTCTATACCCTACACTATACACTTTATACCCTGCACTCTACACTCTATACCCTACACTCTATAGCCTACACTCTATACCCTACAGTATATACCCTACACTCTATACCCTACACTCTACACCTTACACTCTACACTCTATTCCCTACACTCTATACCGTACACTCTACACTCCATACCCTACACTCTATAGCCTACACTCTATACCCTACAGTATATACCCTACACTCTACACCTTACACTCTACACTCTATTCCCTACACTCTATACCCTACAGTATATACCCTACACTATATACCTTACACTCTACACCTTACACTCTACACTCTATTCCCTACACTCTATACCGTACACTCTATACCCTACACTCTATACCCTACACTCTACACTCTATACCCTACACCCTACACTCTATACCCTACACTCTACACTCTATATCCTACACTCTATACCCTGCACTCTACACCCTGCACTCTACATCCAACACTCTATACCCTACACTCTACACCCTACACTCTATACCCTACACTCTATAACCTACACTCTACACTCTATACCATACACTCTACACTCTATACCCTACACTCTATACCCTACACTATAATCCCTACACTCTACACTCTATACCCTACACTCTATACCATACACTCTATACCCTACACTCTATACCATACACTCTATACCATACACTCTATACCCTACACTCTATACCCTACACTCTACACCCTACACTCTATACCTTACACTCTATACCCTACACTCTATACCCTACACTCTAAACTCTATACCCTACACTCTGCACTCTATACCCTACACTCTATAACTTACACTCTATACCCTACACTCTATACCCTACACTCTATACCCTACACTCTATACCATACACTCTATACCATACACTCTACACTCTATACCCTACACTCTGTACCATACACTCTACACCATACACTCTATAGCATACACTCTATACCCTACACTCTACACTCTATACCCTACACTCTATACCCTACACTCTATACCCTACACTATACACTCTATACCCTACACTCTACACTTTATACCCTACTCTCTATACCCTACACTCTACAACCTGCACTCTATACCCTACACTCTATACCCTACACCTTACACTCTATACCCTACACTCTATACCCTACACTCTATACCCTACACTCTATAGCCTACACTCTATAGCCTACACTCTATAGCCTACACTCTACACTCTACTCTATACCCTACCCTCTATACCCTACACTCTAATCCCTACACTCTACAATCTATACCCTACACTCTATACCCTACACTCTATACCCTACACTCTACACCCTACACTCTAATCCCTACACTCTAATCCCTACACTCTAATCCCTACACCCTACACTCTATACCCTACACTCTATACCCTACACTCTATACCCTACACCCTACACTCTACACTCTATACCCTACACTCCACACCCTACACTCTACACCCTACACTCTACACTCTATACCCTACACTCTACACCCTACACTCTATAGCCTACACTCTATACCCTACACTCTATACCCTGCACTCTAATCCCTACACTCTACACTCTATACCCTACACTCTATACCATACACTCTTTACCCTACACTCTATACCATACACTCTATACCATACACTCTATACCATACACTCTATACCCTACACTCTATACCCTACACTCTATACCCTACACTCTACACCCTACACTCTACACCTTACACTCTATACCCTACACTCTATACCCTACACTATAAACTCTATACCCTACACTCTACACTCTATAACCTACACTCTATAACATACACTCTATACCCTACACTCTATACCCTACACTCTATACCATACACTCTATACCCTACACTCTACACCCTACACTCTATAGCCTACACTCTATACCCTACACTCTATACCCTACACTCTATACCCTACACTCTATAGCCTACACTCTATACCCTACACTCTATACCCTACACTCTAATCCCTACACTCTACACTCTATACCCTACACTCTATACCATACACTCTATACCCTACAATCTATACCATAAACTCTATACCATACACTCTATACCATACACTCTATACCCTACACTCTATACCCTACACTCTATACCCTACACTCTACACCCTACACTCTACACCTTACACTCTATACCCTACACTCTATACCCTACACTCTAAACTCCATACCCTACACTCTACACTCTATAACCTACACTCTATAACATACACTCTATACCCTACACTCTATACCCTACACTCTATACCATACACTCTATACCCTACACTCTACACCCTACACTCTATAGCCTACACTCTATACCCTACACTCTATACCCTACACTCTAATCCCTACACTCTACACTCTATACCCTACACTCTATATCATACACTCTATACCCTACACTCTATACCCTACACTCTAAACCCTACACTCTATACCATACACTCTATACCATACACTCTACACTCTTTACCCTACACTCTATATCATACACTCTACACCATACACTCTATAGCATACACTCTATACCCTACACTCTACACTCTATACCTTGCACTCTATACCCTACACTCTATACCCTACACCCTACACTCTATACCCTACACTCTATACCCTACACTCTATACCCTACACTCTATACCCTACACTCTACACTCTATACCCTACACTCTATAGCCTACACTCTACACTCTACTCTATACCCTACACTCTATACCCTACACTCTAATCCCTACACTCTAATCCCTACACTCTTCACTCTATACCCTACACTCTATACCATACACTCTATACCCTACACTCTACACCCTACACTCTACACCCTACACTCTAATCCCTACACTCTAATCCCTACACTCTAATCCCTACACCCTACACTCTATACCCTACACTCTATACCCTACACTCTATATCCTACACTCTATACCCTAAACTCTATACCCTACACCCTACACTCTACACCCTACACTCTACACTCTATACCCTACAGTCTACACCCTACACCCTACACTCTACACCCTGCACTCTGTACCCTACACTCTACACTCTTTACCCTACACTCTATACCCTACACTCTATACCCTACACTCTACACCCTACACTCTAATCCCTACACTCTAATCCCTACACTCTAATCCCTACACCCAATACCCTACACTCTATACCCTACACTCAATACCCTACACTCTATACCCTACACTCTATACCCTACACCATACACTCTACACCCTACACTCTACACTCTATACCCTATACTCTACACCCTACACTCTACACCCTACACTCTACATTCTATACCCTACACTCTACACCCAGCACTCTGTACCCTACACTCTACACTCTTTACCCTACACTCTATACCCTACACTCTATACCCTACACTCTATACCCTACACTCTAAACTCTATACCCTACACTCTACACTCTATACCCCACACTCTATAACATACACTCTATTCCCTACACTCTATACCATACACTCTACACCCTACACTCTATACCATACACTCTACACCCTACACTCTATACCATACACTCTACACCATACACTCTATAGCATACACTCTATATCCTACACTATACACTCTATACCCTACACTCTATACCCTACACTCTATACCCTACACTATATACTCTATACCCTACACTCTACACTTTATACCCTACACTCTATACCCTACACTCTATACCCTACACTCTATACCCTACACTCTACAACCTGCACTCTACAACCTGCAATCTATACCCTACACTCTATACCCTACACTCTACACTCTATACCCTACACTCTATAACATACACTCTATACCCTACACTCTATACCCTACACTCTATACCCTACACTCTATACCCTACACTCTATACCCTACACTCTACAACCTGCACTCTACAACCTGCAATCTATACCCTAGATTGTAAGGTGTAGAGTGTAGGGTGTAGAGTGTAGGGTATAGAGTGTAGGGTATAGAGTGTAGGGTGTAGGGTTTAGAGTGTAGGGTATAGAGTGTAGGGTATAGAGTGTAGGGTATAGAGTGTAGAGTGTAGAGTGTATGGTATAGAGTGTAGAGTGTAGGGTATAGAGTGTAGGGTATAGACTGTAGGGTATAGAGTGTGGCGTATAGATTGTAGGGTATAGAGTGTAGAGTGTAGGGTATAGAGTGTACGGTATAGAGTGTAGGGTATAGAGTGTAGAGTGTAGGGTATAGAATGTAGGGTATAGAGTGTAGGGTATAGAGTGTAGGGAATAGAGTGTAGAGTGTAAGGTATAGAGTGTAGAGTGTAAGGTATAGAGTGTAGAGTGTAGGGTATAGACTGTAGGGTGTAGAGTGTAGGGAGTAGAGTGTAGGGTATAGAGTGTACAGTGTAGGGTATAGAGTGCAGGGTATAGAGTGTAGGGTATAGAGTGTAGAGTGTAGGCTATAGAGTGTAGGGTATAGAGTGTAGAGTGTAGGGTATAGAGTGTAGGGTATAGAGTGTAGGGTATAGAGTGTAGGGTGTAGAGTGTAGGGTATAGAGTGCAGGTTGTAGAGTGTAGGGTATAGAGTGTAGGATGTACAGTGTAGGGTATAGAGTGTATAGTGTAGTGTATAGAGTGTAGGGTATAGAGTGTAGGGTATAGAGTGTATCGTGTAGGGTATAGAGTGTATGCTATAGATTGTATGGTGTAGAGTGTATGGTGTAGAGTATATGGTGTAGAGTGTAGGGTATAGAGTGTAGGGTATAGAGTGTAGGGTATAGAGTGTAGGGTATAGAGTGTATGTTATAGACTGTAGGGTATAGAGTGTAGAGTGTAGGGTATAGAGTTTAGAGTGTAGTGTAAAGAGTGTAGGGTATAGAGTGTAGGGTATAGAGTGAAGGGTATAGAGTGTAGGGTAAAGAGTGTAGAGTGTAGGGTACAGAGTGCAGGGTGTAGAGTGTAGGGTATAGAGTGTAGGGTGTAGAGTGTAGGGTGTAGGGTATAGAGTGTAGGGTATAGAGTGTAGGGTATAGAGTGTAGGGTATAGAGTGTAGGGTGTAGGGATTAGAGTGTAGGGATTAGAGTGTAGGGTGTAGAGTGTAGGGTGTAGAGTGTAGGGTATAGAGTGTAGGGTATAGAGTGTAGGGTATAGAGTGTAGAGTGTAGGGATTAGAGTGTAGGGTATAGAGTGTAGGGTATAGAATGTAGGGTATAGAGTGTAGGGTAAAGAGTGTAGAGTGTAGGGTACAGAGTGCAGGGTGTAGAGTGTAGGGTATAGGGTGTAGAGTGTAGGGTGTAGAGTGTAGGGTGTAGAGTGTAGGGTATAGAGTGTAGAGTGTAGGGTGTAGGGTATAGAGTGTAGGGTATAGAGTGTAGGGTATAGAGTGTAGGGTGTAGGGATTAGAGTGTAGGGATTAGAGTGTAGGGATTAGAGTGTAGGGTGTAGAGTGTAGGGTATAGAGTGTAGGGTATAGAGTGTAGGGTATAGATTGTAGAGTGTAGGGATTAGAGTGTAGGGTATAGAGTGTAGGGTATAGAGTAGAGTGTAGAGTGTAGGCTATAGAGTGTAGGCTATAGAGTGTAGGCTATAGAGTGTAGGGTATAGAGTGTAGGGTATAGAGTGTAGGGTATAGAGTGTAAGGTGTAGGGTATAGAGTGTAGGGTATAGAGTGCAGGTTGTAGAGTGTAGGGTATAGAGAGTAGGGTATAAAGTGTAGAGTGTAGGGTATAGAGTGTATAGTGTAGGGTATAGAGTGTAGGGTATAGAGTGTAGGGTATAGAGTGTAGAGTGTAGGGTATAGAGTGTATGCTATAGAGTGTATGGTGTAGAGTGTATGGTATAGAGTGTAGGGTATAGAGTGTAGAGTGTATGGTATAGAGTGTATGGTATAGAGTGTAGGGTATAGAGTGTAGGGTATAGTGTGTAAGGTATAGAGTGTAAGTTATAGAGTGTTGGGTATAGAGTGTAGAGTGTAGGGTATAGAGTTTAGAGTGTAGGGTATAGAGTGTAGGGTATAGAGTGTAAGGTATAGAGTGTAGGGTGTAGAGTGTAGGGTATAGAGTGTAGGGTATAGAGTGTAGGGTATAGAGTGTATGGTATAGAGTGTAGGGTATAGAGTGTAGAGTGTAGGGATTAGAGTGTAGGGTATAGAGTGTAGGGTATAGAGTGTAGAGTGTATGGTATAGAGTGTAGAGTGTAGGTTATAGAGTGTAGGGTATAGAGTGTAGGGTGTAGAGTGTAGGGTATAGAGTGTTGGATGTAGAGTGCAGGGTGTAGAGTGCAGGGTATAGAGTGTAGGATATAGAGTGTAGAGTGTAGGGTATAGAGTGTAGGGTGTAGGGTATAGAGTGTAGAGTGTAGGGTATAGAGTGTAGGGTATAGAGTGTACGGTATAGAGTGTAGGGAATAGAGTGTAGAGTGTAAGGTGTAGAGTGTAGGGTATAGAGTGTAGGGTATATACTGTAGGGTATAGAGTGTAGGGAATAGAGTGTAGAGTGTAAGGTGTAGAGTGTAGGGTATAGAGTGTAGGGTATATACTGTAGGGTATAGAGTGTAGGCTATAGAGTGTAGGGTATAGAGTGTAGAGTGTACGGTATAGAGTGTAGGGAATAGAGTGTAGAGTGTAAGGTGTAGAGTGTAGGGTATAGAGTGTAGGGTATATATTGTAGGGTATAGAGTGTAGGCTATAGAGTGTAGGGTATAGAGTGTAGAGTGCAGGGTATAGAGTGTAGGGTATAGAGTGTAGGGTATAAAGTGTAGAGTGTAGGGTATAGAGTGTATAGTGTAGGGTATAGAGTGTAGGGTATAGAGTGTAGGGTATAGAGTGTAGGGTATAGAGTGTACGGTATAGGGTATAGAGTGTAGGGTGTAGGGTGTAGAGTGTAGGGTGTAGAGTGTAGGGTATAAAGTGTAGGGTATAGAGTGTAGGGTGTAGGGTATAGAGTGTAGGGTATAGAGTGTAGGGTATAGAGTGTAGAGTGTAGAGTGTATGGTATAGAGTGTAGAGTGTAGGGTATAGAGTGTAGGGTATAGACTGTAGGGTATAGAGTGTGGCGTATAGAGTGTAGGGTATAGAGTGTAGAGTGTAGGGTATAGAGTGTACGGTATGGAGTGTAGGGTATAGAGTGTAGGGTATAGAGTGTAGAGTGTAGGGTATAGAATGTAGGGTATAGAGTGTAGGGTATAGAGTGTAGGGAATAGAGTGTAGAGTGTAAGGTATAGAGTGTAGAGTGTAGGGTATAGACTGTAGGGTGTAGAGTGTAGGGAGTAGAGTGTAGGGTATAGAGAGTAGAGTGTAGGGTATAGAGTGCAGGGTATAGAGTGTAGGGTGTAGAGTGTAGGCTATAGAGTGTAGGGTATAGAGTGTAGAGTGTAGGGTATAGAGTGTAGGGTATAGAGTGTAGGGTATAGAGTGTAGGGTATAGAGTGTAGAGTGTAGGGTATAGAGTGTAGGGTATAGATTGCAGGTTGTAGAGTGCAGGTTGTAGAGTGTAGGGTATAGAGTGTAGGGTATAGAGTGTAGGGTATAGAGTGTAGGGTATAGAGTGTAGGGTATAGAGTGTATGTTATAGAGTGTAGGGTATAGAGTGTAGAGTGTAGGGTATAGAGTGTAGGGTATAGATTGCAGGTTGTAGAGTGCAGGTTGTAGAGTGTAGGGTATAGAGTGTAGGGTATAGAGTGTAGGGTATAGAGTGTAGGGTATAAAGTGTAGAGTGTAGGGTATAGAGTATATAGTGTAGGGTATAGAGTGTAGGGTATAGAGTGTAGGGTATAGAGTGTATAGTGTAGGATATAGAGTGTATGCTATAGAGTGTATGGTGTAGAGTGTATGGTATAGAGTGTAGGGTGTAGAGTGTATGGTATAGAGTGTAGGGTGTAGAGTGTATGGTATAGAGTGTAGGGAATAGAGTGTATGTTATAGAGTGTGGGGTATAGAGTGTAGAGTGTAGGGTATAGAGTTTAGAGTGTAGGGTATAGAGTGTAGGGTATAGAGTGTAGGGTATAGAGTGTAGGGTAAAGAGTGTAGAGTGTAGGGTACAGAGTGCTGGGTGTAGAGTGTAGGGTATAGAATGTAGAGTGTAGG
This sequence comes from Ranitomeya imitator, assembly GCF_032444005.1. Lineage (NCBI taxonomy): Eukaryota > Metazoa > Chordata > Amphibia > Anura > Dendrobatidae > Ranitomeya > Ranitomeya imitator. The sequence goes on from NW_027193431.1 coordinate 176,990, forward strand.
GTGTAGAGTGTAGGGTGTAGAGTATAGGGTATAGAGTGTAGAGTGTAGGGTGTAGAGTGTAGGGTGTAGGGTATAGAGTGTAGGGATTAGAGTGTAGGGATTAGAGTGTAGGGTGTAGAGTGTAGGGTATAGAGTGTAGGGTATAGAGTGTAGGGTATAGAGTGTAGGGTAAAGAGTGTAGAGTGTAGGGTACAGAGTGCAGGGTGTAGAGTGTAGGGTGTAGGGTGTAGACTGTAGGGTATAGAGTGTAGAGTGTAGGGTGTATAGTGTAGGGTGTAGGGTATAGAGTTTAGGGTATAGAGTGTAGGATATAGAGTGTAGGGTATAGAGTGTAGGGTATAGAGTGTAGGGTGTAGGGATTAGAGTGTAGGGATTAGAGTGTAGGGATTAGAGTGTAGGGTGTAGAGTGTAGGGTGTAGAGTGTAGGGTATAGAGTGTATGGTATAGAGTGTAGGGTATAGAGTGAAGAGTGTAGGGATTAGAGTGTAGGGATTAGAGTGTAGGGTATCGAGTGTAGGGTATAGAGTAGAGTGTAGAGTGTAGGCTATAGAGTGTAGGGTATAGAGTGTAGAGTGTAGGGTATAGAGTGTAGGGTATAGAGTGTAGGGTATAGAGTGTAGGGTGTAGGGTATAGAGTGTAGGGTATAGAGTGCAAGGTATAGAGTGTAGAGTGTAGGGTATAGAGTGTATGCTATAGAGTGTATGGTGTAGAGTGTGTGGTATAGAGTGTAGGGTAAAGAGTGTAGAGTGTATGGTATAGAGTGTATGGTATAGAGTGTAGGGTTTAGAGTGTAGGGTATAGAGTGTAGGGTATAGAGTGTATGGTATAGAGTGTAGGGTATAGAGTGTAGAGTGTAGGGATTAGAGTGTAGGGTATAGAGTGTAGGGTATAGAGTGTAGGCTATAGAGTGTAGGGTGTAGAGTGTAGGGTATAGAGTGTATGGTATAGAGTGTAGGGTATAGAGTGTAGGGTATAGAGTGTATGTTATAGAGTGTAGGTTATAGAGTGTAGAGTGTAGGGTATGGAGTTTAGAGTGTAGGGTATAGAGTGTAGGGTATAGAGTGTAAGGTGTAGAGTGTAGGGTGTAGAGTGTAGGGTATAGAGTGTAGGGTATAGAGTGTAGGGTATAGAGTGTAGGGTATAGAGTGTAGGGTGTAGGGTATAGAGTGTAGGGTATAGAGTGCAAGGTATAGAGTGTAGAGTGTAGGGTATAGAGTGTATGCTATAGAGTGTATGGTGTAGAGTGTGTGGTATAGAGTGTAGGGTAAAGAGTGTAGAGTGTATGGTATAGAGTGTATGGTATAGAGTGTAGGGTTTAGAGTGTAGGGTATAGAGTGTAGGGTATAGAGTGTATGGTATAGAGTGTAGGGTATAGAGTGTAGAGTGTAGGGATTAGAGTGTAGGGTATAGAGTGTAGGGTATAGAGTGTAGGCTATAGAGTGTAGGGTGTAGAGTGTAGGGTATAGAGTGTATGGTATAGAGTGTAGGGTATAGAGTGTAGGGTATAGAGTGTATGTTATAGAGTGTAGGTTATAGAGTGTAGAGTGTAGGGTATGGAGTTTAGAGTGTAGGGTATAGAGTGTAGGGTATAGAGTGTAAGGTGTAGAGTGTAGGGTGTAGAGTGTAGGGTATATAGTGTAGGGTATAGAGTGTAGGGTATAGAGTGTATGGTATAGAGTGTATGGTATAGAGTTTATGGTATAGAGTGTAGGGTATAGAGTGTATGGTATAGAGTGTAGGGTATAGAGTGTAGAGTGTAGGGATTAGAGTGTAGGGTATAGAGTGTAGGGTATAGAGTGTAGGCTATAGAGTGTAGGGTATAGAGTGTAGGGTATAGAGTGTAGGGTATAGAGTGTAGGCTATAGAGTGTAGGGTGTAGAGTGTAGGGTATAGAGTGTATGGTATAGAGTGTAGGGTATAGAGTGTAGGGTATAGAGTGTATGTTATAGAGTGTAGGTTATAGAGTGTAGAGTGTAGGGTATAGAGTTTATAGTGTAGGGTATAGAGTGTAGGGTATAGAGTGTAAGGTGTAGAGTGTAGGGTGTAGAGTGTAGGGTATAGAGTGTAGGGTATAGAGTGTAGGGTATAGAGTGTATGGTATAGAGTGTATGGTATAGAGTGTATGGTATAGAGTGTAGGGTAAAGAGTGTATGGTATAGAGTGTAGGGTATAGAGTGTAGAGTGTAGGGATTAGAGTGCAGGGTATAGAGTGTAGGGTATAGAGTGTAGGCTATAGAGTGTAGGGTGTAGAGTGTAGGGTATAGAGTGTAGAGTGTAGGGTGTAGAGTGTAGGGTGTAGAGTGTAGGGTATAGAGTGTAGAGTGTAGGGTGTAGGGTATAGAGTGTAGGGTATAGAGTGTAGGGTATAGAGTGTAGGGTGTAGGGATTAGAGTGTAGGGATTAGAGTGTAGGGATTAGAGTGTAGGGTGTAGAGTGTAGGGTATAGAGTGTAGGGTATAGATTGTAGAGTGTAGGGATTAGAGTGTAGGGTATAGAGGGTAGGGTATAGAGTAGAGTGTAGAGTGTAGGCTATAGAGTGTAGGCTATAGAGTGTAGGCTATAGAGTGTAGGGTATAGAGTGTAGGGTATAGAGTGTAGGGTATAGAGTGTAAGGTGTAGGGTATAGAGTGTAGGGTATAGAGTGCAGGTTGTAGAGTGTAGGGTATAGAGAGTAGGGTATAAAGTGTAGAGTGTAGGGTATAGAGTGTATAGTGTAGGGTATAGAATGTAGGGTATAGAGTGTAGGGTATAGAGTGTAGAGTGTAGGGTATAGAGTGTATGCTATAGAGTGTATGGTGTAGAGTGTATGGTATAGAGTGTAGGGTATAGAGTGTAGAGTGTATGGTATAGAGTGTATGGTATAGAGTGTAGGGTATAGAGTGTAGGGTATAGAGTGTAGGGTATAGAGTGTAAGTTATAGAGTGTAGGGTATAGAGTGCAGAGTGTAGGGTATAGAGTTTAGAGTGTAGGGTATAGAGTGTAGGGTATAGAGTGTAAGGTATAGAGTGTAGGGTGTAGAGTGTAGGGTATAGAGTGTAGGGTATAGAGTGTATGGTATAGAGTGTATGGTATAGAGTGTAGGGTATAGAGTGTATGGTATAGAGTGTAGGGTATAGAGTGTAGAGTGTAGGGATTAGAGTGTAGGGTATAGAGTGTAGGGTATAGAGTGTAGAGTGTATGGTATAGAGTGTAGAGTGTAGGTTATAGAGTGTAGGGTATAGAGTGTAGGGTGTAGAGTGTAGGGTATAGAGTGTTGGATGTAGAGTGCAGGGTGTAGAGTGCAGGGTATAGAGTGTAGGATATAGAGTGTAGAGTGTAGGGTATAGAGTGTAGGGTGTAGGGTATAGAGTGTAGAGTGTAGGGTATAGAGTGTAGGGTATAGAGTGTACGGTATAGAGTGTAGGGAATAGAGTGTAGAGTGTAAGGTGTAGAGTGTAGGGTATAGAGTGTTGGGTATATACTGTAGGGTATAGAGTGTAGGGAATAGAGTGTAGAGTGTAAGGTGTAGAGTGTAGGGTATAGAGTGTAGGGTATATACTGTAGGGTATAGAGTGTAGGCTATAGAGTGTAGGGTATGGAGTGTAGAGTGTACGGTATAGAGTGTAGGGAATAGAGTGTAGAGTGTAAGGTGTAGAGTGTAGGGTATAGAGTGTAGGGTATATACTGTAGGGTATAGAGTGTAGGCTATAGAGTGTAGGGTATAGAGTGTAGAGTGCAGGGTATAGAGTGTATAGTGTAGGGTATAGAGTGTAGGGTATAGAGTGTAGGGTATAGAGTGTACGGTAAAGGGTATAGAGTGTAGGGTGTAGGGTGTAGAGTGTAGGGTGTAGAGTGTAGGGTATAGAGTGTAGGGTATAGAGTGTAGGGTGTAGGGTATAGAGTGTAGGGTATAGAGTGTAGGGTATAGAGTGTAGAGTGTAGAGTGTATGGTATAGAGTGTAGAGTGTAGGGTATAGAGTGTAGGGTATAGACTGTAGGGTATAGAGTGTGGCGTATAGAGTGTAGGGTATAGAGTGTAGAGTGTAGGGTATAGAGTGTACGGTATGGAGTGTAGGGTATAGAGTGTAGGGTATAGAGTGTAGAGTGTAGGGTATAAAATGTAGGGTATAGAGTGTAGGGTATAGAGTGTAGGGAATAGAGTGTAGAGTGTAAGGTATAGAGTGTAGAGTGTAGGGTATAGACTGTAGGGTGTAGAGTGTAGGGAGTAGAGTGTAGGGTATAGAGAGTAGAGTGTAGGGTATAGAGTGCAGGGTATAGAGTGTAGGGTGTAGAGTGTAGGCTATAGAGTGTAGGGTATAGAGTGTAGAGTGTAGGGTATAGAGTGTAGGGTATAGAGTGTAGGGTATAGAGTGTAGGGTATAGAGTGTAGAGTGTAGGGTATAGAGTGTAGGGTATAGATTGCAGGTTGTAGAGTGCAGGTTGTAGAGTGTAGGGTATAGAGTGTAGGGTATAGAGTGTAGGGTATAGAGTGTAGGGTATAGAGTGTGGGTATAGAGTGTAGGGTATAGAGTGTATGTTATAGAGTGTAGGGTATAGAGTGTAGAGTGTAGGGTATAGAGTGTAGGGTATAGATTGCAGGTTGTAGAGTGCAGGTTGTAGAGTGTAGGGTATAGAGTGTAGGGTATAGAGTGTAGGGTATAGAGTGTAGGGTATAGAGTGTAGGGTATAAAGTGTAGAGTGTAGGGTATAGAGTATATAGTGTAGGGTATAGAGTGTAGGGTATAGAGTGTAGGGTATAGAGTGTATAGTGTAGGATATAGAGTGTATGCTATAGAGTGTATGGTGTAGAGTGTATGGTATAGAGTGTAGGGTGTAGAGTGTATGGTATAGAGTGTAGGGTGTAGAGTGTATGGTATAGAGTGTAGGGAATAGAGTGTATGTTATAGAGTGTGGGGTATAGAGTGTAGAGTGTAGGGTATAGAGTTTAGAGTGTAGGGTATAGAGTGTAGGGTATAGAGTGTAGGGTAAAGAGTGTAGAGTGTAGGGTACAGAGTGCTGGGTGTAGAGTGTAGGGTATAGAATGTAGAGTGTAGGGTGTAGAGTGTAGGGTGTAGAGTATAGGGTATAGAGTGTAGAGTGTAGGGTGTAGAGTGTAGGGTGTAGGGTATAGAGTGTAGGGTATAGAGTGTAGGGTATAGAGTGTAGGGTATTGGGTGTAGGGATTAGAGTGTAGGGATTAGAGTGTAGGGATTAGAGTGTAGGGTGTAGAGTGTAGGGTATAGAGTGTAGGGTATAGAGTGTAGGGTGTAGGGATTAGAGTGTAGGGTATAGAGTGTAGGGTAAAGAGTGTAGAGTGTAGGGTACAGAGTGCAGGGTGTAGAGTGTAGGGTGTAGGGTGTAGACTGTAGGGTATAGAGTGTAGAGTGTAGGGTGTAGAGTGTAGGGTGTAGGGTATAAAGTTTAGGGTATAGAGTGTAGGATATAGAGTGTAGGGTATAGAGTGTAGGGTATAGAGTGTAGGGTGTAGGGATTAGAGTGTAGGGATTAGAGTGTAGGGATAAGAGTGTAGGGTGTAGAGTGTAGGGTGTAGAGTGTAGGGTATAGAGTGTATGGTATAGAGTGTAGGGTATAGAGTGAAGAGTGTAGGGATTAGAGTGTAGGGATTAGAGTGTAGGGTATAGAGTGTAGGGTATAGAGTAGAGTGTAGAGTGTAGGCTATAGAGTGTAGGGTATAGAGTGTAGAGTGTAGGGTATAGAGTGTAGGGTATAGAGTGTAGGGTATAGAGTGTAGGGTATAGAGTGTAGGGTGTAGGGTATAGAGTGTAGGGTATAGAGTGCAAGGTATAGAGTGTAGAGTGTAGGGTATAGAGTGTATGCTATAGAGTGTATGGTGTAGAGTGTATGGTATAGAGTGTAGGGTATAGAGTGTAGAGGGTATGGTATAGAGTGTATGGTATAGAGTGTAGGGTTTAGAGTGTAGGGTATAGAGTGTAGGGTATAGAGTGTATGGTATAGAGTGTAGGGTATAGAGTGTAGAGTGTAGGGATTAGAGTGTAGGGTATAGAGTGTAGGGTATAGAGTGTAGGCTATAGAGTGTAGGGTGTAGAGTGTAGGGTATAGAGTGTATGGTATAGAGTGTAGGGTATAGAGTGTAGGGTATAGAGTGTATGTTATAGAGTGTAGGTTATAGAGTGTAGAGTGTAGGGTATAGAGTTTAGAGTGTAGGGTATAGAGTGTAGGGTATAGAGTGTAAGGTGTAGAGTGTAGGGTGTAGAGTGTAGGGTATAGAGTGTAGGGTATGGAGTGTAGGGTATAGAGTGTATGGTATAGAGTGTATGGTATAGAGTTTATGGTATAGAGTGTAGGGTATAGAGTGTATGGTATAGAGTGTAGGGTATAGAGTGTAGAGTGTAGGGATTAGAGTGTAGGGTATAGAGTGTAGGGTATAGAGTGTAGGCTATAGAGTGTAGGGTATAGAGTGTAGGGTATAGAGTGTAGGGTATAGAGTGTAGGCTATAGAGTGTAGGGTGCAGAGTGTAGGGTATAGAGTGTATGGTATAGAGTGTAGGGTATAGAGTGTAGGGTATAGAGTGTATGTTATAGAGTGTAGGTTATAGAGTGTAGAGTGTAGGGTATAGAGTTTAGAGTGTAGGGTATAGAGTGTAGGGTATAGAGTGTAAGGTGTAGAGTGTAGGGTGTAGAGTGTAGGGTATAGAGTGTAGGGTATAGAGTGTAGGGTATAGAGTGTATGGTATAGAGTGTATGGTATAGAGTGTATGGTATAGAGTGTAGGGTATAGAGTGTATGGTATAGAGTGTAGGGTATAGAGTGTAGAGTGTAGGGATTAGAGTGTAGGGTATAGAGTGTAGGGTATAGAGTGTAGGCTATAGAGTGTAGGGTGTAGAGTGTAGGGTATAGAGTGTATGGTATAGAGTGTAGGGTATAGAGTGTAGGGTATAGAGTGTATGTTATAGAGTGTAGGTTATAGAGTGTAGAGTGTAGGGTATAGAGTTTAGAGTGTAGGGTATAGAGTGTAGGGTATAGAGTGCAAGGTATAGAGTGTAGAGTGTAGGGTATAGAGTGTAGGGTATAGAGTGTAGGGTATAGAGTGTAGGGTATAGAGTGTAGGGTAAAGAGTGTAGAGTGTAGGGTACAGAGTGCAGGGTGTAGAGTGTAGGGTATAAAGTGTAGAGTGTAGGGTATAGAGTGTAGGGTGTAGAGTGTAGGGTGTAGGGTATAGAGTGTAGGGTATAGAGTGTAGGGTATAGAGTGTAGGGTGTAGAGTGTAGATTGTAGGGTGTAGAGTGTAGGGTATAGAGTGTAGGGTATAGAGTGTAGGGTGTAGGGATTAGAGTGTAGGGATTAGAGTGTAGGGTGTAGAGTGTAGGGTGTAGGGTATAGAGTGTATGCTATAGAGTGTATGGTGTAGAGTGTATGGTATAGAGTGTAGGGTGTAGAGTGTATGGTATAGAGTGTAGGGTATAGAGTGTAGGGTATAGAGTGTAGGGTATAGAGTGTAAGTTATAGAGTGTAGGGTATAGAGTGTAGAGTGTAGGGTATAGAGTTTAGAGTGTAGGGTATAGAGTGTAGGGTATAGAGTGTAAGGTATAGAGTGTAGGGTGTAGAGTGTAGGGTATAGAGTGTAGGGTATAGAGTGTATGGTATAGAGTGTATGGTATAGAGTGTAGGGTATAGAGTGTATGGTATAGAGTGTAGGGTATAGAGTGTAGAGTGTAGGGATTAGAGTGTAGGGTATAGAGTGTAGGGTATAGAGTGTAGAGTGTATGGTATAGAGTGTAGAGTGTAGGTTATAGAGTGTAGGGTATAGAGTGTAGGGTGTAGAGTGTAGGGTATAGAGTGTTGGATGTAGAGTGCAGGGTGTAGAGTGCAGGGTATAGAGTGTAGGATATAGAGTGTAGAGTGTAGGGTATAGAGTGTAGGGTGTAGGGTATAGAGTGTAGAGTGTAGGGTATAGAGTGTAGGGTATAGAGTGTACGGTATAGAGTGTAGGGAATAGAGTGTAGAGTGTAAGGTGTAGAGTGTAGGGTATAGAGTGTAGGGTATATACTGTAGGGTATAGAGTGTAGGGAATAGAGTGTAGAGTGTAAGGTGTAGAGTGTAGGGTATAGAGTGTAGGGTATATACTGTAGGGTATAGAGTGTAGGCTATAGAGTGTAGGGTATAGAGTGTAGAGTGTACGGTATAGAGTGTAGGGAATAGAGTGTAGAGTGTAAGGTGTAGAGTGTAGGGTATAGAGTGTAGGGTATATACTGTAGGGTATAGAGTGTAGGCTATAGAGTGTAGGGTATAGAGTGTAGAGTGCAGGGTATAGAGTGTAGGGTATAGAGTGTAGGGTATAAAGTGTAGAGTGTAGGGTATAGAGTGTATAGTGTAGGGTATAGAGTGTAGGGTATAGAGTGTAGGGTATAGAGTGTAGGGTATAGAGTGTACGGTATAGGGTATAGAGTGTAGGGTGTAGGGTGTAGAGTGTAGGATGTAGAGTGTAGGGTATAGAGTGTAGGGTATAGAGTGTAGGGTGTAGGGTATAGAGTGTAGGGTATAGAGTGTAGGGTATAGAGTGTAGAGTGTAGAGTGTATGGTATAGAGTGTAGAGTGTAGGGTATAGAGTGTAGGGTATAGACTGTAGGGTATAGAGTGTGGCGTATAGAGTGTAGGGTATAGAGTGTAGAGTGTAGGGTATAGAGTGTACGGTATGGAGTGTAGGGTATAGAGTGTAGGGTATAGAGTGTAGAGTGTAGGGTATAGAATGTAGGGTATAGAGTGTAGGGTATAGAGTGTAGGGAATAGAGTGTAGAGTGTAAGGTATAGAGTGTAGAGTGTAGGGTATAGACTGTAGGGTGTAGAGTGTAGGGAGTAGAGTGTAGGGTATAGAGAGTAGAGTGTAGGGTATAGAGTGCAGGGTATAGAGTGTAGGGTGTAGAGTGTAGGCTATAGAGTGTAGGGTATAGAGTGTAGAGTGTAGGGTATAGAGTGTAGGGTATAGAGTGTAGGGTATAGAGTGTAGGGTATAGAGTGTAGAGTGTAGGGTATAGAGTGTAGGGTATAGATTGCAGGTTGTAGAGTGCAGGTTGTAGAGTGTAGGGTATAGAGTGTAGGGTATAGAGTGTAGGGTATAGAGTGTAGGGTATAGAGTGTAGGGTATAGAGTGTATGTTATAGAGTGTAGGGTATAGAGTGTAGAGTGTAGGGTATAGAGTGTAGGGTATAGATTGCAGGTTGTAGAGTGCAGGTTGTAGAGTGTAGGGTATAGAGTGTAGGGTATAGAGTGTAGGGTATAGAGTGTAGGGTATAGAGTGTAGGGTATAAAGTGTAGAGTGTAGGGTATAGAGTATATAGTGTAGGGTATAGAGTGTAGGGTATAGAGTGTAGGGTATAGAGTGTATAGTGTAGGATATAGAGTGTATGCTATAGAGTGTATGGTGTAGAGTGTATGGTATAGAGTGTAGGGTGTAGAGTGTATGGTATAGAGTGTAAGGTGTAGAGTGTATGGTATAGAGTGTAGGGAATAGAGTGTATGTTATAGAGTGTGGGGTATAGAGTGTAGAGTGTAGGGTATAGAGTTTAGAGTGTAGGGTATATAGTGTAGGGTATAGAGTGTAGGGTATAGAGTGTAGGGTAAAGAGTGTAGAGTGTAGGGTACAGAGTGCTGGGTGTAGAGTGTAGGGTATAGAATGTAGAGTGTAGGGTGTAGAGTGTAGGGTGTAGAGTATAGGGTATAGAGTGTAGAGTGTAGGGTGTAGAGTGTAGGGTGTAGGGTATAGAGTGTAGGGTATAGAGTGTAGGGTATAGAGTGTAGGGTATAGAGTGTAGGGTATTGGGTGTAGGGATTAGAGTGTAGGGATTAGAGTGTAGGGATTAGAGTGTAGGGTGTAGAGTGTAGGGTATAGAGTGTAGGGTATAGAGTGTAGGGTGTAGGGATTAGAGTGTAGGGTATAGAGTGTAGGGTAAAGAGTGTAGAGTGTAGGGTACAGAGTGCAGGGTGTAGAGTGTAGGGTGTAGGGTGTAGACTGTAGGGTATAGACTGTAGAGTGTAGGGTGTAGAGTGTAGGGTGTAGGGTATAGAGTTTAGGGTATAGAGTGTAGGATATAGAGTGTAGGGTATAGAGTGTAGGGTATAGAGTGTAGGGTGTAGGGATTAGAGTGTAGGGATTAGAGTGTAGGGATTAGAGTGTAGGGTGTAGAGTGTAGGGTGTAGAGTGTAGGGTATAGAGTGTATGGTATAGAGTGTAGGGTATAGAGTGAAGAGTGTAGGGATTAGAGTGTAGGGATTAGAGTGTAGGGTATAGAGTGTAGGGTATAGAGTGTAGGGTATAGAGTGTAGGCTATAGAGTGTAGGGTGTAGAGTGTAGGGTATAGAGTGTATGGTATAGAGTGTAGGGTATAGAGTGTAGGGTATAGAGTGTATGTTATAGAGTGTAGGTTATAGAGTGTAGAGTGTAGGGTATAGAGTTTAGAGTGTAGGGTATAGAGTGTAGGGTATAGAGTGTAAGGTGTAGAGTGTAGGGTGTAGAGTGTAGGGTATAGAGTGTAGGGTATAGAGTGTAGGGTATAGAGTGTATGGTATAGAGTGTATGGTATAGAGTGTATGGTATAGAGTGTAGGGTATAGAGTGTATGGTATAGAGTGTAGGGTATAGAGTGTAGAGTGTAGGGATTAGAGTGTAGGGTATAGAGTGTAGGGTATAGAGTGTAGGCTATAGAGTGTAGGGTGTAGAGTGTAGGGTATAGAGTGTATGGTATAGAGTGTAGGGTATAGAGTGTAGGGTATAGAGTGTATGTTATAGAGTGTAGGTTATGGAGTGTAGAGTGTAGGGTATAGAGTTTAGAGTGTAGGGTATAGAGTGTAGGGTATAGAGTGCAAGGTATAGAGTGTAGAGTGTAGGGTATAAAGTGTAGGGTATAGAGTGTAGGGTATAGAGTGTAGGGTATAGAGTGTAGGGTAAAGAGTGTAGAGTGTAGGGTACAGAGTGCAGGGTGTAGAGTGTAGGGTATAAAGTGTAGAGTGTAGGGTATAGAGTGTAGGGTGTAGAGTGTAGGGTGTAGGGTATAGAGTGTAGGGTATAGAGTGTAGGGTATAGAGTGTAGGGTGTAGAGTGTAGAGTGTAGGGTGTAGAGTGTAGGGTATAGAGTGTAGGGTATAGAGTGTAGGGTGTAGGGATTAGAGTGTAGGGATTAGAGTGTAGGGTGTAGAGTGTAGGGTGTAGGGTACAGAGTGTATGCTATAGAGTGTATGGTGTAGAGTGTATGGTATAGAGTGTAGGGTATAGAGTGTAGAGTGTATGGTATAGAGTGTAGGGTATAGAGTGTAGGGTATAGAGTGTAGGGTATAGAGTGTAAGTTATAGAGTGTAGGGTATAGAGTGTAGAGTGTAGGGTATAGAGTTTAGAGTGTAGGGTATAGAGTGTAGGGTATAGAGTGTAAGGTATAGAGTGTAGGGTGTAGAGTGTAGGGTATAGAGTGTAGGGTATAGAGTGTATGGTATAGAGTGTATGGTATAGAGTGTAGGGTATAGAGTGTAGAGTGTAGGGATTAGAGTGTAGGGTATAGAGTGTAGGGTATAGAGTGTAGAGTGTATGGTATAGAGTGTAGAGTGTAGATTATAGAGTGTAGGGTATAGAGTGTAGGGTGTAGAGTGTAGGGTATAGAGTGTTGGATGTAGAGTGCAGGGTGTAGAGTGCAGGGTATAGAGTGTAGGATATAGAGTGTAGAGTGTAGGGTATAGAGTGTAGGGTGTAGGGTATAGAGTGTAGAGTGTAGGGTATAGAGTGTAGGGTATAGAGTGTACGGTATAGAGTGTAGGGAATAGAGTGTAGAGTGTAAGGTGTAGAGTGTAGGGTATAGAGTGTAGGGTATATACTGTAGGGTATAGAGTGTAGGGAATAGAGTGTAGAGTGTAAGGTGTAGAGTGTAGGGTATAGAGTGTAGGGTATATACTGTAGGGTATAGAGTGTAGGCTATAGAGTGTAGGGTATAGAGTGTAGAGTGTACGGTATAGAGTGTAGGGAATAGAGTGTAGAGTGTAAGGTGTAGAGTGTAGGGTATAGAGTGTAGGGTATATACTGTAGGGTATAGAGTGTAGGCTATAGAGTGTAGGGTATAGAGTGTAGAGTGCAGGGTATAGAGTGTAGGGTATAGAGTGTAGGGTATAAAGTGTAGAGTGTAGGGTATAGAGTGTATAGTGTAGGGTATAGAGTGTAGGGTATAGAGTGTAGGGTATAGAGTGTAGGGTATAGAGTGTACGGTATAGGGTATAGAGTGTAGGGTGTAGGGTGTAGAGTGTAGGGTGTAGAGTGTAGGGTATAGAGTGTAGGGTATAGAGTGTAGGGTGTAGGGTATAGAGTGTAGGGTATAGAGTGTAGGGTATAGAGTGTAGAGTGTATGGTATAGAGTGTAGAGTGTAGGGTATAGAGTGTAGGGTATAGACTGTAGGGTATAGAGTGTGGCGTATAGAGTGTAGGGTATAGAGTGTAGAGTGTAGGGTATAGAGTGTACGGTATGGAGTGTAGCGTATAGAGTGTAGGGTATAGAGTGTAGAGTGTAGGGTATAGAATGTAGGGTATAGAGTGTAGGGTATAGAGTGTAGGGAATAGAGTGTAGAGTGTAAGGTATAGAGTGTAGAGTGTAGGGTATAGACTGTAGGGTGTAGAGTGTAGGGAGTAGAGTGTAGGGTATAGAGAGTAGAGTGTAGGGTATAGAGTGCAGGGTATAGAGTGTAGGGTGTAGAGTGTAGGCTATAGAGTGTAGGGTATAGAGTGTAGAGTGTAGGGTATAGAGTGTAGGGTATAGATTGCAGGTTGTAGAGTGCAGGTTGTAGAGTGTAGGGTATAGAGTGTAGGGTATAGAGTGTAGGGTATAGAGTGTAGGGTATATAGTGTAGGGTATAGAGTGTATGTTATAGAGTGTAGGGTATAGAGTGTAGAGTGTAGGGTATAGAGTGTAGGGTATAGATTGCAGGTTGTAGAGTGCAGGTTGTAGAGTGTAGGGTATAGAGTGTAGGGTATAGAGTGTAGGGTATAGAGTGTAGGGTATAGAGTGTAGGGTATAAAGTGTAGAGTGTAGGGTATAGAGTATATAGTGTAGGGTATAGAGTGTAGGGTATAGAGTGTAGGGTGTAGAGTGTATAGTGTAGGATATAGAGTGTATGCTATAGAGTGTATGGTGTAGAGTGTATGGTATAGAGTGTAGGGTGTAGAGTGTATGGTATAGAGTGTAGGGTGTAGAGTGTATGGTATAGAGTGTAGGGAATAGAGTGTATGTTATAGAGTGTGGGGTATAGAGTGTAGAGTGTAGGGTACAGAGTTTAGAGTGTAGGGTATAGAGTGTAGGGTATAGAGTGTAGGGTATAGAGTGTAGGGTAAAGAGTGTAGAGTGTAGGGTACAGAGTGCTGGGTGTAGAGTGTAGGGTATAGAATGTAGAGTGTAGGGTGTAGAGTGTAGGATGTAGAGTATAGGGTATAGAGTGTAGAGTGTAGGGTGTAGAGTGTAGGGTGTAGGGTATAGAGTGTAGGGTATAGAGTGTAGGGTATAGAGTGTAGGGTATAGAGTGTAGGGTATTGGGTGTAGGGATTAGAGTGTAGGGATTAGAGTGTAGGGATTAGAGTGTAGGGTGTAGAGTGTAGGGTATAGAGTGTAGGGTATAGAGTGTAGGGTGTAGGGATTAGAGTGTAGGGTATAGAGTGTAGGGTAAAGAGTGTAGAGTGTAGGGTACAGAGTGCAGGGTGTAGAGTGTAGGGTGTAGGGTGTAAACTGTAGGGTATAGAGTGTAGAGTGTAGGGTGTAGAGTGTAGGGTGTAGGGTATAGAGTTTAGGGTATAGAGTGTAGGATATAGAGTGTAGGGTATAGAGTGTAGGGTATAGAGTGTAGGGTGTAGGGATTAGAGTGTAGGAATTAGAGTGTAGGGATTAGAGTGTAGGGTGTAGAGTGTAGGGTGTAGAGTGTAGGGTATAGAGTGTATGGTATAGAGTGTAGGGTATAGAGTGAAGAGTGTAGGGATTAGAGTGTAGGGATTAGAGTGTAGGGTATAGAGTGTAGGGTATAGAGTAGAGTGTAGAGTGTAGGCTATAGAGTGTAGGGTATAGAGTGTAGAGTGTAGGGTATAGAGTGTAGGGTATAGAGTGTAGGGTATAGAGTGTAGGGTATAGAGTGTAGGGTGTAGGGTATAGAGTGTAGGGTATAGAGTGCAAGGTATAGAGTGTAGAGTGTAGGGTATAGAGTGTATGCTATAGAGTGTATGGTATAGAGTGTAGGGTATAGAGTGTAGAGTGTATGGTATAGAGTGTATGGTATAGAGTGTAGGGTTTAGAGTGTAGGGTATAGAGTGTAGGGTATAGAGTGTATGGTATAGAGTGTAGGGTATAGAGTGTAGAGTGTAGGGATTAGAGTGTAGGGTATAGAGTGTAGGGTATAGAGTGTAGGCTATAGAGTGTAGGGTGTAGAGTGTAGGGTATAGAGTGTATGGTATAGAGTGTAGGGTATAGAGTGTAGGGTATAGAGTGTAGGGTATAGAGTGTATGTTATAGAGTGTAGGTTATAGAGTGTAGAGTGTAGGGTATAGAGTTTAGAGTGTAGGGTATAGAGTGTAGGGTATAGAGTGTAAGGTGTAGAGTGTAGGGTGTAGAGTGTAGGGTATAGAGTGTAGGGTATAAAGTGTAGGGTATAGAGTGTATGGTATAGAGTGTATGGTATAGAGTTTATGGTATAGAGTGTAGGGTATAGAGTGTATGGTATAGAGTGTAGGGTATAGAGTGTAGAGTGTAGGGATTAGAGTGTAGGGTATAGAGTGTAGGGTATAGAGTGTAGGCTATAGAGTGTAGGGTATAGAGTGTAGGGTATAGAGTATAGGGTATAGAGTGTAGGCTATAGAGTGTAGGGTGTAGAGTGTAGGGTATAGAGTGTATGGTATAGAGTGTAGGGTATAGAGTGTAGGGTATAGAGTGTATGTTATAGAGTGTAGGTTATAGAGTGTAGAGTGTAGGGTATAGAGTTTAGAGTGTAGGGTATAGAGTGTAGGGTATAGAGTGTAAGGTGTAGAGTGTAGGGTGTAGAGTGTAGGGTATAGAGTGTAGGGTATAGAGTGTAGGGTATAGAGTGTATGGTATAGAGTGTATGGTATAGAGTGTATGGTATAGAGTGTAGGGTATAGAGTGTATGGTATAGAGTGTAGGGTATAGAGTGTAGAGTGTAGGGATTAGAGTGTAGGGTATAGAGTGTAGGGTATAGAGTGTGGGCTATAGAGTGTAGGGTGTAGAGTGTAGGGTATAGAGTGTATGGTATAGAGTGTAGGGTATAGAGTGTAGGGTATAGAGTGTATGTTATAGAGTGTAGGTTATAGAGTGTAGAGTGTAGGGTATAGAGTTTAGAGTGTAGGGTATAGAGTGTAGGGTATAGAGTGCAAGGTATAGAGTGTAGAGTGTAGGGTATAGAGTGTAGGGTATAGAGTGTAGGGTATAGAGTGTAGGGTAAAGAGTGTAGAGTGTAGGGTACAGAGTGCAGGGTGTAGAGTGTAGGGTATAAAGTGTAGAGTGTAGGGTATAGAGTGTAGGGTGTAGAGTGTAGGGTGTAGGGTATAGAGTGTAGGGTATAGAGTGTAGGGTATAGAGTGTAGGGTGTAGAGTGTAGAGTGTAGGGTGTAGAGTGTAGGGTATAGAGTGTAGGGTATAGAGTGTAGGGTGTAGGGATTAGAGTGTAGGGATTAGAGTGTAGGGTGTAGAGTGTAGGGTGTAGGGTGTAGAGTGTATGGTATAGAGTGTAGGGTATAGGGTATAGAGTGTAGGGTGTAGAGTGTAGGGTGTAGGGTGTAGAGTGTATGGTATAGAGTGTAGGGTATAGAGTGTAGGGATTAGAGTGTAGGTATAGAGTGTAGGGTATAGAGTGTAGGGTGTAGAGTGTAGGGTATTGAGTGTAGAGTGTAGGGTATAGAGTGTAGGGTATAGAGTAGAGTGTAGAGTCTAGGGTATAGAGTGTAGAGTGTAGGGGATAGAATGTAGGGTGTAGAGTGTAAGGTGTAGAGTGTAGGGTATAGAGTGTATGGTATAGAGTGTGGGGTATAAAGTGTAGAGTGTAGGGTATGGAGTGTAGGGTATAGAGTGTATGGTATAGAGTGTAGGGTATAAAGTGTAGAGTGTAGGGTATAGAGTGTAGGGTATAGAGTGTAGAGTGTAGGGTATAGTGTGTAGGGTATAGAGTGCAGGTTGTAGAGTGTAGGGTATAGAGTGTATGGTATAGAGTGTAGGGTATAAAGTGTAGAGTGTAGTGTATAGAGTGTAGGGTGTAGAGTGTAGGGTGTAGGGTATAGAGTGTAGGGTATAGATTGTAGGGTATAGAGTGTAGGGTGTAGAGTGTAGAGTGTAGGGTACAGAGTGCAGGGTGTAGAGTGTAGGGTATAGAGTGTAGAGTGTAGGGTATAGAGTGTAGGGTGTAGAGTGTAGGGTGTAGGGTATAGAGTGTAGGGTATAGAGTGTAGGGTATAGAGTGTAGGGTGTAGAGTGTAGAGTGTAGGGTGTAGAGTGTAGGGTATAGAGTGTAGGGTATAGAGTGTAGGGTGTAGGGATTAGAGTGTAGGGTGTAGAGTGTAGGGTGTAGAGTGTAGGGTATAGAGTGTAGGGTATAGAGTGTAGGGTATAGAGTGTAGGGTATAAAGCGTAGAGTGTAGGGTATAGAGTGTATAGTGTAGGGTATAGAGTGTAGGGTATAGAGTGTAGGGTATAGAGTGTAGGGTATAGGGTATAGTGTGTAGGGTGTAGGGTGTAGGGTGTAGAGTGTATACCATACACTCTATGCCCCACACTCTATACCCTAAACTCTACACTCTATATCCTACACTCTACACCCTAAGCTCTATACCCTACACTCTATACCCTACACTCTACACTCTATACCCTACACTCTATACCCTACACTCTATACCATACACTTTACACCCTACACTCTACACCCTACACTCTATACCCTACACTCTATACCCTACACTCTACACTTCATACCTTACACTCTATACCCTACACTCTATACCCTGCACTCTACACCCTGCACTCTAAACCCTGCACTCTACACCCAACACTCTATACCCTACACTCTACACCCTACACTCTATACCCTACACTCTACACTCTATACCCTACACTCTATAGCCTACACTCTATACCCTACACTCTATACCCTACACTCTATACCCTACACTCTACACTCTATACCCTACACTCTATACCATACACTCTATACCCTACACTCTATACCATACACTCTATACCATACACTCTATACCATACACTCTAAACTCTATACCCTACACTCTACACTCTATGCCCTACACTCTATAACATGCACTCTATACCCTACACTCTATACCCTACACTCTGTACCCTACACTCTACACTCTATACCCTACACTCTATACCATACACTCTACACCATACACTCTATAGCATACACTCTATACCCTACACTCTACACTCTATACCCTACACTCTATACCCTACACTATACACTCTATACCCTACACTCTACACTTTATACCCTACACTCTATACCCTACACTCTATACCCTACACTCTACAACGTGCACTCTATACCCTACACTCTATACCCTACACTCTATACCCTACACTCTATACCCTACACTCTATACCCTACACTCTATACCCTACACTCTACACTCTATACCCTACACTCTATAACATACACTCTATACACTACACTCTATACCTTACACTCTATACCCTACACTTTACATTCTACACCCTACACTCTACACTCTATTCCCTACACTCTATACCCTACACTCTGTACCCTACACTCTATACCCTACACTCTACACTCTATACCCTACACTCTATACCCTACACTCTAATCCCTACACTCTAATCCCTACACTCTACACTCTATACCCTACACTCTATACCCTACACTCTATACCCTACACTCTACACCCTACACTCTACACCCTACACTCTAATCTCTACACTCTATACCCTACACTCTATACCCTACCCTCTACACACTACACTCTACACTCTATACCCTACACTCTATACCCTACACTCTACACCCTACACTCTACACCCTACACTCTACACTCTATACCCTACACTCTACACCCTGCACTCTGTACCCTACACTCTACACTCTTTACCCTACACTCTATACCCTACACTCTATACCCTACACTCTACACTCTATACCTTACACTCTATACCCTACACTCTATACCCTACACTCTAAACTCTATACCCTACACTCTACACTCTATACCCTACACTCTATAACATACACTCTATACCCTACACTATATACCCTACACTCTATACCCTACACTCTATACCATACACTCTACACCCTACACTCTATACCATACACTCTACACCATACACTCTATAGCATACACTCTATACCCTACACTATACACTCTATACCCTACACTCTATACCCTACACTCTATACCCTACACTATACACTCTATACCCTACACTCTACACTTTATACCCTACACTCTATACCCTACACTCTATACCCTACACTCTACAACCTGCACTCTATACCCTTCACTCTATACCCTACACTCTACACTGTATACCATACACTCTATGCCCCACACTCTATACCCTAAACTCTACACTCTATACCCTACACTCTACACCTAAGCTCTATACCATACACTCTATACCCTACACTCTACACTCTATACCTTACACTCTATACCCTACACTCTATACCCTACACCTTACGCTCTATAAGCTACACTCTATACCCTACACTCTATACCCTACACTCTAACCTACACTCTATACCCTACACTCTATACCCTACACTCCATACCCTACACTCTATACCCTACCCTCTATACCCTACAATCTACACTCTATACCCTACACTCTATACCCTACACTCTATACCCTACACTCTATACCCTACACTCTACACTCTATACCATACACTCTATACCATACACTCTATACACTACACTCTATACCCTAAACTCTACACTCTATACCCTACACTCTATAACATACACTCTATACACTACACTCTATACCTTACACTCTATACCCTACACTTTGCACTCTACACCCTACACTCTACACTCTACATTCTATACCCTACACTCTATACCCTACACTCTCTACTCCACACTCTATACCCTACACTCTATACCCTACACTCTATACCCTACACTCTACACCCTACACTCTACACTCTATAGCCTACACTCTATACCCTACACTCTATACCCTACACTCTATACCCTACACTCTATACACTACACTCTACACTTTATACCCTACACTCTATACCATACACTGTATACCCTACACTCTACAACCTGCACTCTATACCCTACACTCTATACCCTACACTCTACACTCTATACCCTACACTCTATACCCTACACTCTTTACCCTACACTCTACACTCTATACCCTACACTCTATACCCTACACTCTACACTTTATACCCTACACTCTATACCATACACTCTATACCCTACACTCCATACCCTACACTCTACACTTTATAAGCCACACTCTATACCCTACATTCTATCCCCTACACTCTACACTCTATACCCTACACTCTACACTCTATACCCTACACTCTATACCCTACACTCTATACCCTACACTCTAATTCCTACACTCTAAACCCTACACTCTATACCATACACTCTACACCCTACACCCTACACTCTACACCCTACACTCTATACCCTATACCCTACACTCTATACCCTACACTCTATACCCTACACTCTATACCCTACACTATACACTCTATACCCTACACTCTACGCTTTATACCCTACACTCTATACCCTACACTCTATACCCTACACTCTATACCCTACACTCTACACCCTACACTCTACACCCTACACTCTAATCCCTACACTCTAATCACTACACCCTACACTCTATACCCTACACTCTATACCCTACACTCTACACCCTACACTCTACACTCTACACCCTACACTCTATACCCTACACTCTGTACCCTACACTCTATACCCTACACCCTACACTCTACACCCTACACTCTATACCCTACACTCTACACTCTATACCCTACACTCTATAGCCTACACTCTATACCCTACACTCTAATCCCTACACTCTGCACTCTATACCCTACACTCTATACCATACACTCTATACCCTACACTCTATACCATACACTCTATACCATACACTCTATACCCTACACTCTATACCCTACACTCTATACCCTACACTCTACACCCTACACTCTACACCTTACACTCTATACCCTACACTCTATACCCTACACTCTACACTCTATACCCTACACTCTATAGCCTACACGCTACACTCTATACCCTACACTCTATACCCTGCACTCTATACCCTACACTCTACACTCTATACCCTACACTCTACTCCCTACACTCTACACCCTACAGTCCATACCCTACACTCTACACTCTATACCTTACACTCTACACTCTATACCTTACACTCTACACTCTATTCCCTACACTCTATACCCTACACTCTATACCCTACATTCTATACCCTACACTCTACACTCTATACCCTACACTCTATACCCTACACTCTATACCGTACACTCTATACCCTACACTCTACACTCTATACCCTACAATCTATTTGCCACACTCTATACCCTACAGTCTATACCCTACACTCTATACCCTACACTCTACACTCTATACCATACACTCTACACTCTACACTCTATACCCTACACTCTATACCCTACACTCTATACCCTACACTCTATACCCTACTCCCTACACTCTATACCCTACACTCTATACCCTACACTCTACACCCTACACTCTACACCTTACACTCTATACCCTATACCCTACACTCTATACCCTACACTCTATACCCTACACTCTATACCCTACACTCTATACCCTACACTCTATACCCTACACTCTATAACCTACACTCCATACCCTACAGTATATACCTTACTCTCTATACCCTACACTCTACACCTTACACCCTACACTCTATTCCCTACACTCTATACCCTACACTCTATACCCTACACTCTATACCCTACACTCTATACCCTACACTCTACACTCTATACCCTACACCCTACACTCTATACCCTACACTCTACACCCTATACTCTATACGCCACACTCTATACCCTACACCCTACACTCTATACCCTACACTCTACACTCTATACCCTACACTCTACACCCTACACTCTATACCCTACACTCTATACCCTACACCCTACACTCTACACTCTATACCCTAAACTCTACACTCTACTCCCTACACTCTACACTCTATACCCTACACTCTACACTCTATACCCTACACTCTACTCCCTACACTCTATACCCTACACTCTACACCCTACACTCTACACCCTACACTCTATACCCTACACTCTATACCCTACACTCTTTACCCTACATTCTATACCCTACACTCTACACCCTACACTCTACACCCTACACTCTATACCCTACACTCTATACCCTACACTCTATACCCTACACTCTATACGCTACACTCTACACCCTACACTCTACACCCTACACTCTACACCCTACACTCTGTACCCTACACTCTATACCCTACACTCTACACTCTTTACCCTACACTCTAAACCCTACACTCTATACCCTACACCCTATACCCTACACTCTATACCCTACACTCTATACCCTACACTCTATACCCTACACTCTATACCCTACACTCTACACTCTATACCCTACACTCTATAACATACACTTTATACCCTACACTCTATACCCTACACTCTATACCCTACACTCTATACCATACACTCTACACCCTACACTCTAATCCCTACACCCGCCACTCTATACCCTACACTCTATACCCTACACTCTATACCCTACACTCTACACCCTACATTCTACACTCTACACCCTACACTCTATACCCTACACTCTATACCCTACACCCTACACTCTACACCCTACACTCTATACCCTACACTCTAAACTCTATACCCTACACTCTACACTCTATACCCTACACTCTATAACATACACTCTATACCCTACACTCTATACCCTACACTCTATACCCTACACTCTATACCATACACTCTATACCATACACTCTACACTCTATACCCTACACTCTATACCCTACACTCTACACCCTACACTCTACACCCTACACTCTATACCCTACACTCTATACCTTACACTCTTTACCCTACACTCTATACCCTACACTTTACACCCTACACTCTACACCCTACACTCTATACCCTACACTCTATACCCTACACTCTATACCCTACACTCTATACCCTACACTCTATACGCTACACTCTACACCCTACACTCTACACCCTACACTCTACACCCTACACTCTGTACCCTACACTCTATACCCTACACTCTACACTCTTTACCCTACACTCTATACCCTACACTCTATACTCTACACCCTATACCCTACACTCTATACCCTACACTCTATACCCTACACTCTATACCCTACACTCTACACTCTATACCCTACACTCTATAACATACACTTTATACCCTACACTCTATACCCTACACTCTATACCCTACACTCTATACCATACACTCTACACCCTACACTCTAATCCCTACACCCTACACTCTATACCCAACACTCTATACCCTACACTCTACACCCTACACTCTACACTCTACACCCTACACTCTATACCCTACACTCTATACCCTACACTCTATACCCTACACCCTACACTCTACACCCTACACTCTATACCCTACACTCTAAACTCTATACCCTACACTCTACACTCTATACCTTACACTCTATAACATACACTCTATACCCTACACTCTATACCCTACTCTCTATTCCCTACACTCTATACCATACACTCTATACCATACACTCTACACTCTATACCCTACACTCTATACCATACACTCTACACCATACACTCTATAGCATACACTCTATACCCTACACTCTACACTCTATACCCTACACTCTATACCCTACACTCTATTCCCTACACTCTACACTCTATACCCTACACTCTATACCCTACACTCTATACCCTACACTCTACACCCTACACTCTACACCCTACACTCTAATCCCTACACTCTAATCCCTACACTCTAATCCCTACACCCTACACTCTATACCCTACACTCTATACCCTACACTCTATACCCTACACCCTACACTCTATACTCTATACCCTACACTCTACACCCTACACTCTACACCCTACACTCTACACTCTATACCCTACACTCTATACCCTACACTCTACACTCTATGCCCTACACTCTATAACATACACTCTATACACTACACTCTATACCTTACACTCTATACCCTACACTTTACATTCTACACCCTACACTCTACAATCTATTCCCTACACTCTATACCCTACACTCTATACCCTACACTCTATACCCTACACTCTATACCCTACACTCTATACCCTACACTCTAATCCCTACACTCTAATCCCTACACTCTACACTCTATACCCTACACTCTATACCCTACACTCTATACCCTACACTCTACACCCTACACTCTACACCCTACACTCTAATCCCTACACTCTAATCCCTACACCCTACACTCTATACCCTACACTCTATACCCTACACTCTATACCCTACACTCTACACCCTACACTCTATACCCTACACTCTATACCCTACACAATACACTCTACACCCTACACTCTACACCCTACACTCTACACTCTATACCCTACACTCTAC
Organism: Ranitomeya imitator; assembly: GCF_032444005.1. Taxonomy (NCBI): domain Eukaryota; kingdom Metazoa; phylum Chordata; class Amphibia; order Anura; family Dendrobatidae; genus Ranitomeya; species Ranitomeya imitator. The sequence continues at coordinate 200,697 of NW_027193431.1, forward strand.
ACCCTGCACTCTGTACCCTACACTCTTTACCCTACACTCTATACCCTACACTCTATACCCTACACTCTATACCTTACACTCTATACCCTACACTCTAAACTCTATACCCTACACTCTACACTCTATACCCTACACTCTATAACATACACTCTATACCCTACACTATATACCCTACACTCTATACCCTACACTCTATACCATACACTCTACACCCTACACTCTATACCATACATTCTACACCATACACTCTATAGCATACACTCTATACCCTACAGTATACACTCTATACCCTACACTCTATACCCTGCACTATACACTCTATACCCTACACTCTACACTTTATACCCTACACTCTATACCCTACACTCTATACCCTACACTCTACAACCTGCACTCTATACCCTACACTCTATACCCTACACTCTACACTGTATACCATACACTCTATGCCCCACACTCTATACCCTAAACTCTACACTCTATACCCTACACTCTACACCCTAAGCTCTATACCATACACTCTATACCCTACACTCTACACTCTATACCCTACACTCTATACCCTACACTCTATACCCTACACCCTACGCTCTATAAGCTACACTCTATACCCTACACTCTATACCCTACACTCTATAACCTACACTCTATACCCTACACTCTATACCCTACACTCCATACCCTACACTCTATACCCTACCCTCTATACCCTACACTCTACACTCTATACCCTACACTCTATACCCTACACTCTATACCCTACACTCTACACTCTATACCCTACCCTCTACACCCTGCACTCTGTACCCTACACTCTACACTCTATACCCTACACTCTATACCCTACACTCTATACGCTACACTCTACACCCTACACTCTACACCCTACACTCTGTACCCTACACTCTATACCCTACACTCTACACTCTTTACCCTACACTCTATACCCTACACTCTATACCCTACACCCTATACCCTACACTCTATACCCTACACTCTATACCCTACACTCTATACCCTACACTCTATACCCTACACTCTACACTCTATACCCTACACTCTATAACATACACTTTATACCCTACACTCTATACCCTACACTCTATACCCTACACTCTATACCATACACTCTACACCCTACACTCTAATCCCTACACCCTACACTCTATACCCTACACTCTATACCCTACACTCTATACCCTACACTCTACACCCTACACTCTACACTCTACACCCTACACTCTATACCCTACACTCTATACCCTACACTCTATACCCTACACCCTACACTCTACACCCTACACTCTATACCCTACACTCTAAACTCTATACCCTACACTCTACACTCTATACCCTACACTCTATAACATACACTCTATACCCTACACTCTACACCCTACACTCTATACCCTACACTCTATACCATACACTCTATACCATACACTCTACACTCTATACCCTACACTCTATACACTACACTCTACACCCTACACTCTACACCCTACACTCTATACCCTACACTCTATACCCTACACTCTTTACCCTACACTCTATACCCTACACTCTACACCCTACACTCTACACCCTACACTCTATACCCTACACTCTATACCCTACACTCTATACCCTACACTCTATACCCTACACTCTATACGCTACACTCTATACCCTACACTCTACACCCTACACTCTACACCCTACACTCTGTACCCTACACTCTATACCCTACACTCTACACTCTTTACCCTACACTCTATACCCTACACTCTATACCCTACACCCTATACCCTACACTCTATACCCTACACTCTATACCCTACACTCTATGCCCTACACTCTATACCCTACACTCTACACTCTATACCCTACACTCTATAACATACACTTTATACCCTACACTCTATACCCTACACTCTATACCCTACACTCTATACCATACACTCTACACCCTACACTCTAATCCCTACACCCTACACTCTATACCCTACACTCTATACCCTACACTCTATACCCTACACTCTACACCCTACACTCTACACTCTACACCCTACACTCTATACCCTACACTCTATACCCTACACTCTATACCCTACACCCTACACTCTACACCCTACACTCTATACCCTACACTCTAAACTCTATAACCTACACTCTACACTCTATACCCTACACTCTATAACATACACTCTATACCCTACACTCTATACCCTACACTCTATACCCTACACTCTATACCATACACTCTATACCATACACTCTATACTCTATACCCTACACTCTATACCATACACTCTACACCATACACTCTATAGCATACACTCTATACCCTACACTCTACACTCTATACCCTACACTCTATACCCTACACTCTATACCCTACACTATACACTCTATACCCTACACTCTACACTTTATACCCTACTCTCTATATCCTACACTCTATACCCTACACTCTACAACCTGCACTCTATACCCTACACTCTATACCCTACACCTTACACTCTATACCCTACACTCTATACCCTACACTCTATAGCCTACACTCTATAGCCTACACTCTATAGCCTACACTCTACACTCTACTCTATACCCTACACTCTATACCCTACACTCTAATCCCTACACTCTACACTCTATACCCTACACTCTATACCCTACACTCTATACCCTACACTCTACACCCTACACTCTACACCCTACACTCTAATCCCTACACTCTAATCCCTACACTCTAATCCCTACACCCTACACTCTATACCCTACACTCTATACCCTACACTCTATACCCCACACCCTACACTCTACACTCTATACCCTACACTCTACACCTAACACTCTACACCCTACACTCTACACTCTATACCCTACACTCTACACCCTGCACTCTGTACCCTGCACTCTACACTCTTTACCCTACACTCTATACCCTACATTCTATACCCTACACTCTATACCCTACACTCTAATCCCTACTCTCTACACTCTATACCCTACACTCTATACCCTACACTCTATACCCTACACTCTACACCCTACACTCTACACCCTACACTCTAATCCCTACACTCTAATCCCTACACCCTACACTCTATACCCTACACTCTATACCCTACACTTTATACCCTACACCCTACACTCTACACCCTACACTCTATACCCTACACTCTACACCCTGCACTCTGTACCCTACACTCTATACCCTTCACTCTATACCCTACACTCTATACCCTACACTCTATACACTAAACTCTAAACTCTATACCCTACACTCTACACTCTATACCCTACACTCTATACCCTACACTCTATACCCTACACTCTATACCCTACACTCTATACCCTACACTCTACACCATACACTCTACACCATACACTCTACACCATACACTCTAGAGCATACACTCTATACCCTACACGATACACTCTATACCCTACACTCTATACCCTACACTCTATACCCTACACTATACACTCTATACCCTACACTCTACACCCTACACTCTATACCCTACACTCTACAACCTGCACTCTATACCCTACACTCTACACCCTACACTCTAAACCCTACACTCTATACCCTACACTCTATACCCTACACTCTACACTCTATACCCTACACTCTATAGCCTACACTCTACACTCTATACCCTACACTCTATACCCTGCACTCTATACCCTACACTCTACACTCTATACCCTACACTCTACTCCCTACACTCTACACCCTACAGTCTATACCCTACGCTCTACACTCTATACCTTACACTCTACACTCTATACCTTACACTCTACACTCTATTCCCTACACTCTATACCCTACACTCTATACCCTACATTCTATACCCTACACTCTACACTCTATACCCTACAATCTATACGCCACACTCTATACCCTACAGTCTATACCCTACACTCTATACCCTACACTCTACACTCTATACCATACACTCTACACTCTACACTCTATACCCTACACTCTATACCCTACACTCTATACCCTACACTCTATACCCTACACCCTACACTCTATACCCTACACTCTATACCCTACACTCTACACCCTACACTCTACACCTTACACTCTATACCCTATACCCTACACTCTATACCCTACACTCTATACCCTACACTCTACACTCTATACCCTACACTCTATAGCCTACACTCCATACCCTACAGTATATACCCTACACTCTATACCCTACACTCTACACCTTACACCCTACACTCTATTCCCTACACTCTATACCCTACACTCTATACCCTACACTCTATACCCTACACTCTATACCCTACACTCTACACTCTATACCCTACACCCTACACTCTATACCCTACACGCTACACCCTATACTCTATACGCCACACTCTATACCCTACACCCTACACTCTATACCCTACACTCTACACTCTATACCCTACACTCTACACCCTACACTCTATACCCTACACCCTACACTCTATACCCTGCACTCTACACTCTACTCCCTACACTCTACACTCTATACCCTACACTCTACACTCTATACCCTACACTCTACTCCCTACACTCTATACCCTACACTCTACACCCTACACTCTACACCCTACACTCTATACCCTACACTCTATACCCTACACTCTTTACCCTACACTCTATACCCTACACTCTACACCCTACACTCTACACCCTACACTCTATACCCTACACTCTATACCCTACACTCTATACCCTACACTCTATACCCTACACTCTATACGCTACACTCTACACCCTACACTCTACACCCTACACTCTCTACCCTACACTCTATACCCTACACTCTACACTCTTTACCCTACACTCTATACCCTACACTCTATACCCTACACCCTATACCCTACACTCTATACCCTACACTCTATACCCTACACTCTATACCCTACACTCTACACTCTATACCCTACACTCTATAACATACACTCTATACCCTACACTCTATACCCTGCACTCTATACCCTACACTCTATACCCTACACCCTACACTCTACACCCTACACTCTATACCCTACACTCTACACTCTATACCCTACACTCTACACCCTGCACTCTGTACCCTACACTCTACACTCTACACCCTACACTCTATACCCTACACTCTATACCCTACACTCTATACCCTACACCCTACACTCTACACCCTACACTCTATACACTACACTCTACACTTTATACCCAACACTCTATACCATACACTCTATACCCTACACTCTACAATTTGCACTCTATACCCTACACTCTATACCCTACACTCTACACTCTATACCCTACACTCTATACCCTACACTCTTTACCCTACACTCTACACTCTATACCCTACACTCTATACCCTACAGTCTACACTTTATACCCTACACTCTATACCATACACTCTATACCCTACACTCCATACCCTACACTCTACACTTTATACCCACAATCTATACCATACACTCTACACCCTACACTCTACACCTTACACTCTATACCCTACATTCTATCCCCTACACTCTACACTCTATACCCTACACTCTACACTCTACTCTATACCCTACACTCTATACCCTACACTCTACACTCTATACCCTACACTCTACACCCTACACTCTATACCCTACACTCTATACCTACACTCTAATCCCTACACTCTATACCCTACACTCTATACCATACACTCTACACCCTACACCCTACACTCTACACCCTACACTCTATACCCTATACCCTACACTCTATACCCTACACTCTATACCCTACACTCTATACCCTACACTATACACTCTATACCCTACACTCTACGCTTTATACCCTACACTCTATACCCTACACTCTATACCCTACACTCTATACCCTACACTCTACACCCTACACTCTACACCCTACACTCTAATCCCTACACTCTAATCCCTACACCCTACACTCTATACCCTACACTCTATACCCTACACTCTACACCCTACACTCTACACTCTACACCCTACACTCTATACCCTACACTCTATACCCTACACCCTACACTCTACACCCTACACTCTATACCCTACACTCTACACTCTATACCCTACACTCTACACCCTGCACTCTGTACCCTACACTCTACACTCTACACCCTACACTCTATACCCTACACTCTATACCCTACACTCTATACCCTACACCCTACACTCTACACCCTACACTCTATACACTACACTCTACACTTTATAAACTACACTCTATACCATACACTCTATACCCTACACTCTACAATTTGCACTCTATACCCTACACTCTATACCCTACACTCTACACTCTATACCCTACACTCTATACCCTACACTCTTTACCCTACACTCTACACTCTATACCCTACACTCTATACCCTACAGCCTACACTTTATACCCTACACTCTATACCATACACTCTATACCCTACACTCCATACCCTACACTCTGCACTTTATACCCCACACTCTATACCATACACTCTACACCCTACACTCTACACCTTACACTCTATACCCTACATTCTATCCCCTACACTCTACACTCTATACCCTACACTCTACACTCTACTCTATACCCTACACTCTATACCCTACACTCTACACTCTATACCCTACACTCTACACCCTACACTCTATACCCTACACTCTATACCTACACTCTAATCCCTACACTCTATACCCTACACTCTATACCATACACTCTACACCCTACACCCTACACTCTACACCCTACACTCTATACCCTATACCCTACACTCTATACCCTACACTCTATACCCTACACTCTATACCCTGCACTATACACTCTATACCCTACACTCTACGCTTTATACCCTACACTCTATACCCTACACTCTATACCCTACACTCTATACCCTACACTCTACACCCCACACTCTACACCCTACACTCTAATCCCTACACTCTAATCCCTACACCCTACACTCTATACCCTACACTCTATACCCTACACTCTACACCCTACACTCTACACTCTACACCCTACACTCTATACCCTACACTCTATACCCTACACTCTATACCCTACACCCTACACTCTACACCCTACACTCTATACCCTACACTCTACACTCTATACCCTACACTCTATAGCCTACACTCTATACCCTACACTCTAATCCCTACACTCTGCACTCTATACCCTACACTCTATACCATACACTCTATACCCTACACTCTATACCATACACTCTATACCATACACTCTATACCCTACACTCTATACCCTACACTCTATACCCTACACTCTACACCCTACACTCTACACCTTACACTCTATACCCTACACTCTATACCCTACACTCTACACTCTATACCCTACACTCTATAGCCTACACTCTACACTCTATACCCTACACTCTATACCCTGCACTCTATACCCTACACTCTACACTCTATACCCTACACTCTACTCCCTACACTCTACACCCTACAGTCTATACCCTACACTCTACACTCTATACCTTACACTCTACACTCTATACCTTACACTCTACACTCTATTCCCTACACTCTATACCCTACACTCTATACCCTACATTCTATACCCTACACTCTACACTCTATACCCTACACTCTATACCCTACACTCTATACCATACACTCTACACCCTACACCCTACACTCTACACCCTACACTCTATACCCTATACCCTACACTCTATACCCTACACTCTATACCCTACACTCTATACCCTACACTATACACTCTATACCCTACACTCTACGCTTTATACCCTACACTCTATACCCTACACTCTATACCCTACACTCTATACCCTACACTCTACACCCTACACTCTACACCCTACACTCTAATCCCTACACTCTAATCCCTACACCCTACACTCTATACCCTACACTCTACACCCTACACTCTACACTCTACACCCTACACTCTATACCCTACACTCTATACCCTACACTCTATACCCTACACCCTACACTCTACACCCTACACTCTATACCCTACACTCTACACTCTATACCCTACACTCTATAGCCTACACTCTATACCCTACACTCTAATCCCTACACTCTGCACTCTATACCCTACACTCTATACCATACACTCTATACCCTACACTCTATACCATACACTCTATACCCTACACTCTATATCCTACACTCTATACCCTACACTCTACACCCTACACTCTACACCTTACACTCTATACCCTACACTCTATACCCTACACTCTACACTCTATACCCTACACTCTATAGCCTACACTCTACACTCTATACCCTACACTCTATACCCTGCACTCAATACCCTACACTCTACACTCTATACCCTACACTCTACTCCCTACACTCTACACCCAACAGTCTATACCCTACACTCTACACTCTATACCTTACACTCTACACTCTATACCTTACACTCTACACTCTATTCCCTACACTCTATACCCTACACTCTATACCCTACATTCTATACCCTATACTCTACACTCTATACCCTACACTCTATACCCTACACTCTATACCGTACACTCTATACCCTACACTCTACACTCTATACCCTACAATCTATACGCCACACTCTATACCCTACAGTCTATACCCTACACTCTATACCCTACACTCTACACTCTATACCATACACTCTACACTCTACACTCTATACACTACACTCTATACCCTACACTCTATACCCTACTCCCTACACTCTATACCCTACACTCTATACCCTACACTCTACACCCTACACTCTACACCTTACACTCTATACCCTATACCCTACACTCTATACCCTACACTCTATACCCTACACTCTATACCCTACACTCTATACCCTACACTTTACACTCTATACCCTACACTCTATAGCCTACACTCCATACCCTACAGTATATACCCTACACTCTATACCCTACACTCTACACCTTACACCCTACACTCTATTCCCTACACTCTATACCCTACACTCTATACCCTACACTCTATACCCTACACTCTATACCCTACACTCTACACTCTATACCCTACACCCTACACTCTATACCCTACACTCTACACCCTATACTCTATACGCCACACTCTATACCCTACACCCTACACTCTATACCCTACACTCTACACTCTATACCCTACACTCTACACCCTACACTCTATACCCTACACTCTATACCCTACACCCTACACTCTACACTCTATACCCTACACTCTACACTCTACTCCCTACACTCTACACTCTATACCCTACACTTTACACTCTATACCCTACACTCTACTCCCTACACTCTATACCCTACACTCTACACCCTACACTCTACACCCTACACTCTATACCCTACACTCTATACCCTACACTCTTTACCCTACACTCTATACCCTACACTCTACACCCTACACTCTACACCCTACACTCTATACCCTACACTCTATACCCTACACTCTATACCCTACACTCTATACGCTACACTCTACACCCTACACTCTACACCCTACACTCTACACCCTACACTCTATACCCTACACTCTATACCCTACACTCTTTACCCTACACTCTATACCCTACACTCTACACCCTACACTCTACACCCTACACTCAATACCCTACACTCTATACCCTACACTCTATACCCTACACTCTATACCCTACACTCTATACCCTACACTCTACACTCTATACCCTACACTCTATAACATACACTTTATACCCTACACTCTATACCCTACACTCTATACCCTACACTCTATACCATACACTCTACACCCTACACTCTAATCCCTACACCCTACACTCTATACCCTACACTCTATACCCTACACTCTATACCCTACACTCTACACCCTACACTCTACACTCTACACCCTACACTCTATACCGTACACTCTATACCCTACACTCTATACCCTACACCCTACACTCTACACCCTACACTCTATACCCTACACTCTAAACTCTATACCCTACACTCTACACTCTATACCCTACACTCTATAACATACACTCTATACCCTACACTCTATACCCTACACTCTATACCCTACACTCTATACCATACACTCTATACCATACACTCTACACTCTATACCCTACACTCTATACACTACACTCTACACCCTACACTCTACACCCTACACTCTATACCCTACACTCTATACCCTACACTCTTTACCCTACACTCTATACCCTACACTCTACACCCTACACTCTACACCCTACACTCTATACCCTACACTCTATACCCTACACTCTATACCCTACACTCTATACCCTACACTCTATACGCTACACTCTACACCCTACACTCTACACCCTACACTCTACACCCTACACTCTGTACCCTACACTCTATACCCTACACTCTACACTCTTTACCCTACACTCTATACCCTACACTCTATACCCTACACCCTATACCCTACACTCTATACCCTACACTCTATACCCTACACTCTATGCCCTACACTCTATACCCTACACTCTACATTCTATACCCTACAAACTATAACATACACTTTATACCCTACACTCTATACCCTACACTCTATACCCTACACTCTATACCATACACTCTACACCCTACACTCTAATCCCTACACCCTACACTCTATACCCTACACTCTATACCCTACACTCTATACCCTACACTCTACACCCTACACTCTACACCCTACACTCTATACCCTACACTCTATACCCTACACTCTATACCCTACACCCTACACTCTACACCCTACATTCTATACCCTACACTCTAAACTCTATACCCTACACTCTACACTCTATACCCTACACTCTATAACATACACTCTATACCCTACACTCTATACCCTACACTCTATACCCTACACTCTATACCATACACTCTATACCATACACTCTATACTCTATACCCTACACTCTGTACCATACACTCTACACCATACACTCTATAGCATACACTCTATACCCTACACTCTACACTCTATACCCTACACTCTATACCCTACACTCTATACCCTACACTATACACTCTATACCCTACACTCTACACTTTATACCCTACTCTCTATATCCTACACTCTATACCCTACACTCTACAACCTGCACTCTATACCCTACACTCTATACCCTACACCTTACACTCTATACCCTACACTCTATACCCTACACTCTATAGCCTACACTCTATAGCCTACACTCTATAGCCTACACTCTACACTCTACTCTATACCCTACACTCTATACCCTACACTCTAATCCCTACACTCTACACTCTATACCCTACACTCTATACCCTACACTCTATACCCTACACTCTACACCCTACACTCTACACCCTACACTCTAATCCCTACACTCTAATCCCTACACTCTAATCCCTACACCCTACACTCTATACCCTACACTCTATACCCTACACTCTATACCCTACACCCTACACTCTACACTCTATACCCTACACTCTACACCTAACACTCTACACCCTACACTCTACACTCTATACCCTACACTCTACACCCTGCACTCTGTACCCTACACTCTACACTCTTTACCCTACACTCTATACCCTACATTCTATACCCTACACTCTATACCCTACACTCTAATCCCTACACTCTACACTCTATACCCTACACTCTATACCCTACACTCTATACCCTACACTCTACACCCTACACTCTACACCCTACACTCTAATAACTACACTCTAATCCCTACAGCCTACACTCTATACCCTACACTCTATACCCTACACTCTACACCCAACAGTCTATACCCTACACTCTACACTCTATACCTTACACTCTACACTCTATACCTTACACTCTACACTCTATTCCCTACACTCTATACCCTACACTCTATACCCTACATTCTATACCCTATACTCTACACTCTATACCCTACACTCTATACCCTACACTCTATACCGTACACTCTATACCCTACACTCTACACTCTATACCCTACAATCTATACGCCACACTCTATACCCTACAGTCTATACCCTACACTCTATACCCTACACTCTACACTCTATACCATACACTCTACACTCTACACTCTATACACTACACTCTATACCCTACACTCTATACCCTACTCCCTACACTCTATACCCTACACTCTATACCCTACACTCTACACCCTACACTCTACACCTTACACTCTATACCCTATACCCTACACTCTATACCCTACACTCTATACCCTACACTCTATACCCTACACTCTATACCCTACACTTTACACTCTATACCCTACACTCTATAGCCTACACTCCATACCCTACAGTATATACCCTACACTCTATACCCTACACTCTACACCTTACACCCTACACTCTATTCCCTACACTCTATACCCTACACTCTATACCCTACACTCTATACCCTACACTCTATACCCTACACTCTACACTCTATACCCTACACCCTACACTCTATACCCTACACTCTACACCCTATACTCTATACGCCACACTCTATACCCTACACCCTACACTCTATACCCTACACTCTACACTCTATACCCTACACTCTACACCCTACACTCTATACCCTACACTCTATACCCTACACCCTACACTCTACACTCTATACCCTACACTCTACACTCTACTCCCTACACTCTACACTCTATACCCTACACTCTACACTCTATACCCTACACTCTACTCCCTACACTCTATACCCTACACTCTACACCCTACACTCTACACCCTACACTCTATACCCTACACTCTATACCCTACACTCTTTACCCTACACTCTATACCCTACACTCTACACCCTACACTCTACACCCTACACTCTATACCCTACACTCTATACCCTACACTCTATACCCTACACTCTATACGCTACACTCTACACCCTACACTCTACACCCTACACTCTACACCCTACACTCTATACCCTACACTCTATACCCTACACTCTTTACCCTACACTCTATACCCTACACTCTACACCCTACACTCTACACCCTACACTCAATACCCTACACTCTATACCCTACACTCTATACCCTACACTCTATACCCTACACTCTATACCCTACACTCTACACTCTATACCCTACACTCTATAACATACACTTTATACCCTACACTCTATACCCTACACTCTATACCCTACACTCTATACCATACACTCTACACCCTACACTCTAATCCCTACACCCTACACTCTATACCCTACACTCTATACCCTACACTCTATACCCTACACTCTACACCCTACACTCTACACTCTACACCCTACACTCTATACCGTACACTCTATACCCTACACTCTATACCCTACACCCTACACTCTACACCCTACACTCTATACCCTACACTCTAAACTCTATACCCTACACTCTACACTCTATACCCTACACTCTATAACATACACTCTATACCCTACACTCTATACCCTACACTCTATACCCTACACTCTATACCATACACTCTATACCATACACTCTACACTCTATACCCTACACTCTATACACTACACTCTACACCCTACACTCTACACCCTACACTCTATACCCTACACTCTATACTCTACACTCTTTACCCTACACTCTATACCCTACACTCTACACCCTACACTCTACACCCTACACTCTATACCCTACACTCTATACCCTACACTCTATACCCTACACTCTATACCCTACACTCTATACGCTACACTCTACACCCTACACTCTACACCCTACACTCTACACCCTACACTCTGTACCCTACACTCTATACCCTACACTCTACACTCTTTACCCTACACTCTATACCCTACACTCTATACCCTACACCCTATACCCTACACTCTATACCCTACACTCTATACCCTACACTCTATGCCCTACACTCTATACCCTACACTCTACATTCTATACCCTACAAACTATAACATACACTTTATACCCTACACTCTATACCCTACACTCTATACCCTACACTCTATACCATACACTCTACACCCTACACTCTAATCCCTACACCCTACACTCTATACCCTACACTCTATACCCTACACTCTATACCCTACACTCTACACCCTACACTCTACACTCTACACCCTACACTCTATACCCTACACTCTATACCCTACACTCTATACCCTACACCCTACACTCTACACCCTACACTCTATACCCTACACTCTAAACTCTATACCCTACACTCTACACTCTATACCCTACACTCTATAACATACACTCTATACCCTACACTCTATACCCTACACTCTATACCCTACACTCTATACCATACACTCTATACCATACACTCTATACTCTATACCCTACACTCTGTACCATACACTCTACACCATACACTCTATAGCATACACTCTATACCCTACACTCTACACTCTATACCCTACACTCTATACCCTACACTCTATACCCTACACTATACACTCTATACCCTACACTCTACACTTTATACCCTACTCTCTATATCCTACACTCTATACCCTACACTCTACAACCTGCACTCTATACCCTACACTCTATACCCTACACCTTACACTCTATACCCTACACTCTATACCCTACACTCTATAGCCTACACTCTATAGCCTACACTCTATAGCCTACACTCTACACTCTACTCTATACCCTACACTCTATACCCTACACTCTAATCCCTACACTCTACACTCTATACCCTACACTCTATACCCTACACTCTATACCCTACACTCTACACCCTACACTCTACACCCTACACTCTAATCCCTACACTCTAATCCCTACACTCTAATCCCTACACCCTACACTCTATACCCTACACTCTATACCCTACACTCTATACCCTACACCCTACACTCTACACTCTATACCCTACACTCTACACCTAACACTCTACACCCTACACTCTACACTCTATACCCTACACTCTACACCCTGCACTCTGTACCCTACACTCTACACTCTTTACCCTACACTCTATACCCTACATTCTATACCCTACACTCTATACCCTACACTCTAATCCCTACACTCTACACTCTATACCCTACACTCTATACCCTACACTCTATACCCTACACTCTACACCCTACACTCTACACCCTACACTCTAATAACTACACTCTAATCCCTACAGCCTACACTCTATACCCTACACTCTATACCCTACACTCTATACCCTACACTTTATACCCTACACCCTACACTCTACACCCTACACTCTATACCCTACACTCTACACCCTGCACTCTGTACCCTACACTCTACACTCTTTACCCTACACTCTATACCCTTCACTCTATACCCTACACTCTATACCCTACACTCTATACACTAAACTCTAAACTCTATACCCTACACTCTACACTCTATACCCTACACTCTATAACATACACTCTATACCCTACACTCTATACCCTACACTCTATACCCTACACTCTATACCCTACACTCTATACCCTACATTCTACACCCTACACTCTATACCCTACACTCTATACCCTACACTCTATACCCTACACTATACACTCTATACCCTACACTCTACACCCTACACTCTATACCCTACACTCTACAACCTGCACTCTATACCCTACACTCTACACCCTACACTCTATACCCTACACTCTATACCCTACACTCTATACCCTACACTCTACACTCTATACCCTACACTCTATAGCCTACACTCTACACTCTATACTCTACACTCTATACCCTGCACTCTATACCCTACACTCTACACTCTATACCCTACACTCTACTCCCTACACTCTACACCCTACAGTCTATACCCTACGCTCTACACTCTATACCTTACACTCTACACTCTATACCTTACACTCTACACTCTATTCCCTACACTCTATACCCTACACTCTATACCCTACATTCTATACCCTACACTCTACACTCTATACCCTACAATCTATACGCCACACTCTATACCCTACAGTCTATACCCTACACTCTATACCCTACACTCTACACTCTATACCATACACTCTACAATCTATACCCTACACTCTATACCCTACACTCTATACCCTACACTCTATACCCTACACCCTACACTCTATACCCTACACTCTATACCCTACACTCTACACCCTACACTCTACACCTTACACTCTATACCCTATACCCTACACTCTATACCCTACACTCTATACCCTACACTCTACACTCTATACCCTACACTCTATAGCCTACACTCCATACCCTACAGTATATACCCTACACTCTATACCCTACACTCTACACCTTACACCCTACACTCTATTCCCTACACTCTATACCCTACACTCTATACCCTACACTCTATACCCTACACTCTATACCCTACACTCTACACTCTATACCCTACACCCTACACTCTATACCCTACACGCTACACCCTATACTCTATACGCCACACTCTATACCCTACACCCTACACTCTATACCCTACACTCTACACTCTATACCCTACACTCTACACCCTACACTCTATACCCTACACCCTACACTCTACACTCTATACCCTACACTCTACACTCTACTCCCTACACTCTACACTCTATACCCTACACTCTACACTCTATACCCTACACTCTACTCCCTACACTCTATACCCTACACTCTACACCCTACACTCTACACCCTACACTCTATACCCTACACTCTATACCCTACACTCTTTACCCTACACTCTATACCCTACACTCTACACCCTACACTCTACACCCTACACTCTATACCCTACACTCTATACCCTACACTCTATACCCTACACTCTATACCCTACACTCTATACGCTACACTCTACACCCTACACTCTACACCCTACACTCTGTACCCTACACTCTATACCCTACACTCTACACTCTTTACCCTACACTCTATACCCTACACTCTATACCCTACACCCTATACCCTACACTCTATACCCTACACTCTATACCCTACACTCTATACCCTACACTCTACACTCTATACCCTACACTCTATAACATACACTCTATACCCTACACTCTATACCCTACACTCTATACCCTACACTCTATACCATACACTCTACACCCTACACTCTAATCCCTACACCCTACACTCTATACCCTACACTCTATACCCTACACTCTATACCCTACACTCTACACCCTACACTCTACACTCTACACCCTACACTCTATACCCTACACTCTATACCCTACACTCTATACCCTACACCCTACACTCTACACCCTACACTCTATACCCTACACTCTACACCCTACACTCTACACTCTATACCCTACCCTCTACACCCTGCACTATGTACCCTACACTCTACACTCTTTACCCTACACTCTATAACCTACACTCTATACCCTACACTCTATACCCTACACTCTACACTCTATACCCTACACTCTATACCCTACACTCTATACCCTACACTCTATACCCTACACTCTACACTCTATACCCTACACTCTATACCCTACACTCTATACCCTACACTCTATACCCTACACTCTACACTCTATACCCTACACTCTATACCCTACACTTTACACTCTATACCCTACACTCTACACTATATACCCTACACTCTATACCCTACACTCTGCACTCTGTACCCTACACTCTAAGCCCTACACTCTACGCTCTATACCCTACACTCTATACCCTACACTCTATACCCTACACTCTACACTCTATACCATACACTCTACACCCTACACTCTATACCATACACTCTATACCCTACACTCTACACTTTATACCCTACACTCTATACCATACACTCTACACTGTATACCCTACACTCTATACCATACACTCTATACCCTACACTCTATACCCTACAATCTAATCCCTACACTCTACACTCTATACCCTCCACTCTATACCCTACACTCTACACTCTATACCCTACACTCTAATCCCTACACTCTACACCCTACACTCTACACCCTACACTCTATACCCTACACTCTATACCCTACACTCTACACTCTATACCCTACACTCTATACCCTACACTCAACACTCTATACTCTACACTCTATACCATACACTCTATACCCTACACTCTATACCATACACTCTATACCCTACACTCTATACCCTACACTCTAAACTCTATACCCTACACTCTACACTCTATACCCTATAACATACACTCTATACCCTACACTCTATACCCTACACTCTATACCCTACACTCTATACCGTACACTCTATACCATACACTCTACACCATACACTCTACAGCATACACTCTATACCCTACACTCTACACTCTATACCCTACACTCTATACCCTACACTCTATACACTACACTCTATACACTACACTCTATACCCTACACTCTATACCATACACTCTACACCCTACACTCTACACTCTATACCCTACACTCTATAACCTACACTCTATACCCTACACTATACACTCTATACCTTACACTCTACACCATACACTCTATACCCTATACCCTACAATCTAAACCCTACACTCTATACCCCACACTCTATACCCTACACTCTATACCCTACACTCTACACTCTATATCCTACACTCTATACCATACACTGTATACCCTACACTCTATACCCTACACTCTATACCCTACACTCTATACCCTACACTCTATACCCTACACTCTACACCCTACACTCTATAACATACACTCTATACACTACACTCTATACCTTACACTCTACACTCTATACCCTACACTCTATAACATACACTCTATACACTACACTCTATACCCTACACTTTACACTCTACATTCTATACCCTACACTCTATACCCTACACTCTATACTCTACACTCTATAGCCTACACTCTATAGCCTACACTCTATATCCTACACCCTACACTCTATACCCTACACTCTATACCCTACACTCTACACTCTATACCCTACACTCTATACCCTACACTCTACACTCTATACCCTACACTCTATACCCTACACTCTAATCCCTACACTCTACACTCTATACCCTACACTCTATACCCTACACTCTACACTCTATACCATACACTCTATACCCTACACTCTATACCCTACACTCTACACTTTATACCCTACACTCTATACCATACACTCTATACCCTACACTCTATACCCTACACTCTATACCCTACACTCTACACTCTATACCCTACACTCTACACTGTATACCATACACTCTATGCCCCACACTCTATACCCTAAACTCTACACTCTATACCCTACACTCTACACTCTATACCCTACACTCTATACCCTACACTCTATACCCTACACTTTACACTCTATACCCTACACTCTATAACCTACACTCTATACCCTACACTCTATACCCTACACTATACACTCTATACCTTACACTCTACACCATACACTCTATACCCTATACCCTACAATCTAAACCCTACACTCTATACCCCACACTCTATACCCTACACTCTATACCCTACACTCTACACTCTATATCCTACACTCTATACCATACACTGTATACCCTACACTCTATACCCTACACTCTATACCCTACACTCTATACCCTACACTCTATACCCTACACTCTACACCCTACACTCTATAACATACACTCTATACACTACACTCTATACCTTACACTCTACACTCTATACCCTACACTCTATAACATACACTCTATACACTACACTCTATACCCTACACTTTACACTCTACATTCTATACCCTACACTCTATACCCTACACTCTATACTCTACACTCTATAGCCTACACTCTATAGCCTACACTCTATATCCTACACCCTACACTCTATACCCTACACTCTATACCCTACACTCTACACTCTATACCCTACACTCTATACCCTACACTCTACACTCTATACCCTACACTCTATACCCTACACTCTAATCCCTACACTCTACACTCTATACCCTACACTCTATACCCTACACTCTACACTCTATACCATACACTCTATACCCTACACTCTATACCCTACACTCTACACTTTATACCCTACACTCTATACCATACACTCTATACCCTACACTCTATACCCTACACTCTATACCCTACACTCTACACTCTATACCCTACACTCTACACTGTATACCATACACTCTATGCCCCACACTCTATACCCTAAACTCTACACTCTATACCCTACACTCTACACTCTATACCCTACACTCTATACCCTACACTCTATACCCTACACTTTACACTCTATACCCTACACTCTGCACTCTGTACCCTACACTCTATACCCTACACTCTATACCCTACACTCTACACCCTACACTCTACACTCTATACCCTACACTCTATACCATACACTCTATACCCTACACTCTATACCCTACACTCTATACCCTACACTCTATACCCTACACTCTATACCCTACACCCTACACTCTATACCCTACACTCTATACCCTACACTCTATACCCTACACTCTACACCCTACACTCTACACCTTACACTCTATACCCTATACCCTACACTCTATACCCTACACTCTATACCCTACACTCTATACCCTACACTCTATACCCTACACTCTACACTCTATACCCTACACCCTACACTCTATACCCTACACTCTACACCCTATACTCTATACGCCACACTCTATACCCTACACCCTACACTCTATACCCTACACTCTACACTCTATACCCTACACTCTACACCCTACACTCTATACCCTACACTCTATACCCTACACCCTACACTCTGCACTCTATACCCTACACTCTACACTCTACTCCCTACATTCTACACTCTATACAATACACTCTACACTCTATACCCTACACTCTACTCCCTACACTCTATACCCTACACTCTACACCCTACACTCTACACCCTACACTCCATACCCTACACTCTTTACCCTACACTCTATACCCTACACTCTATACCCTAAATTCTACACCCTACACTCTACACCCTACACTCTATACCCTACACTCTATACCCTACACTCTATACCCTACACTCTATACCCTACACTCTATATGCTACACTCTACACCCTACACTCTACACCCTACACTCTGTACCCTACACTCTATACCCTACACTCTACACTCTTTACCCTACACTCTATACCCTACACTCTATACCCTACACCCTATACCCTACACTCTATACCCTACACTCTATACCCTACACTCTATACCCTACACTCTAAACTCTATACCCTACACTCTACACTCTATACCCTACACTCTATAACATACACTCTATACCCTACACTCTATACCATACACTCTACACCCTACACTCTAATCCCTACACCCTACACTCTATTCCCTACACTCTATACCCTACACTCTACACCCTACACTCTACACTCTACACCCTACACTCTATACCCTGCACTCTATACCCTACACTCTATACCGTACACCCTACACTCTACACCCTACACTCTATACCCTACACTCTACACCCTACACTCTACACTCTATACCCTACCCTCTACACCCTGCACTCTGTACCCTACACTCTACACTCTTTACCCTACACTCTATACCCTACACTCTACACCCTATACTCTATACGCCACACTCTATACCCTACACCCTACACTCTATACCCTACACTCTACACTCTATACCCTACACTCTACACCCTACACTCTATACCCTACACCCTACACTCTGCACTCTATACCCTACACTCTACACTCTACTCCCTACATTCTACACTCTATACCCTACACTCTACACTCTATACCCTACACTCTACTCCCTACACTCTATACCCTACACTCTACACCCTACACTCTACACCCTACACTCCATACCCTACACTCTTTACCCTACACTCTATACCCTACACTCTATACCCTAAATTCTACACCCTACACTCTACACCCTACACTCTATACCCTACACTCTATACCCTACACTCTATACCCTACACTCTATACCCTACACTCTATATGCTACACTCTACACCCTACACTCTACACCCTACACTCTGTACCCTACACTCTATACCCTACACTCTACACTCTTTACCCTACACTCTATACCCTACACTCTATACCCTACACCCTATACCCTACACTCTATACCCTACACTCTATACCCTACACTCTATACCCTACACTCTATACCCTACACTCTAAACTCTATACCCTACACTCTACACTCTATACCCTACACTCTATAACATACACTCTATACCCTACACTCTATACCATACACTCTACACCCTACACTCTAATCCCTACACCCTACACTCTATTCCCTACACTCTATACCCTACACTCTACACCCTACACTCTACACTCTACACCCTACACTCTATACCCTGCACTCTATACCCTACACTCTATACCGTACACCCTACACTCTACACCCTACACTCTATACCCTACACTCTACACCCTACACTCTACACTCTATACCCTACCCTCTACACCCTGCACTCTGTACCCTACACTCTACACTCTTTACCCTACACTCTATACCCTACACTCTATACCCTACACTCTATACCCTACACTCTATACTCTACACTCTATACCCTACACTCTACACTCTATACCTTACACTCTATACCCTACACTCTATACCCTACACTCTAAACTCTATACCCTACACTCTATACCCTACACTCTACACTCTATACCCTACACTCTATACCCTACACTCTATACCCTACACTCTATACCCTACACTCTATACCCTACACTCTACACTCTATACCCTACACTCTATACCCTACACTCTATACCCTACACTCTATACCCTACATTCTACACTCTATACCCTACACTCTATACCCTACACTCTATACCCTACACTTTACACTCTATACCCTACACTCTACACTCTATACCCTACACTCTATACCCTACACTCTGCACTCTGTACCCTACACTCTATACCCTACACTCTACACTCTATACCCTACACTCTATACCCTACACTCTATACCCTACACTCTACACTCTATACCATACACTCTACACCCTACACTCTATACCATACACTCTATACCCTACACTCTACACTTTATACCCTACACTCTATACCATACACTCTACACTGTATACCCTACACTCTATACCATACACTCTATACCCTACACTCTATACCCTACAATCTAATCCCTACACTCTACACTCTACACCCTTCACTCTAAACCCTACACTCTACACTCTATACCCTACACTCTAATCCCTACACTCTACACCCTACACTCTACACCCTACACTCTATACCCTACACTCTATACCCTACACTCTACACTCTATACCCTACACTCTATACCCTACACTCTACACTCTATACCCTACACTCTATACCATACACGCTATACCCTACACTCTATACCATACACTCTATACCCTACACTCTATACCCTACACTCTACACCCTACACTCTATACCTTACACTCTATACCCTACACTCTATACCCTACACTCTAAACTCTATACCCTACACTCTACACTCTATACCCTATAACATACACTCTATACCCTACACTCTATACCCTACACTCTATACCGTATACTCTACACTCTATACCCTACACTCTATACCATACACTCTACACCATACACTCTACAGCATACACTCTATACCCTACACTCTACACTCTATACCCTACACTCTATACCCTACACTCTATACACTACACTCTATACACTACACTCTATACCCTACACTCTATACCATACACTCTACACCCTACACTCTATACCATACACTCTATACCCTACACTCTACACTCTATACCCTACACTCTATAACCTACACTCTATACCCTACACTCTATACCCTACACTATACACTCTATACCTTACACTCTACACCATACACTCTATACCCTATACCCTACAATCTATACCCTACACTCTATACCCCACACTCTATACCCTACACTCTATACCCTACACTCTACACTCTATACCCTACACTCTATACCATACACTGTATACCCTACACTCTATACCCTACACTCTATACCCTACACTCTATACCCTACACTCTATACCCTACACTCTACACTCTACACCCTACACCCTACACTCTATAACATACACTCTATACACTACACTCTATACCTTACACTCTACACTCTATACCCTACACTCTTTAACATACACTCTATACACTACACTCTATACCCTACACTTTACACTCTACATTCTATACCCTACACTCTATACCCTACACTCTATACTCTACACTCTATAGCCTACACTCTATAGCCTACACTCTATAGCCTACACTCTATATCCTACACCCTACACTCTACACCCTACACTCTAATCCCTACACTCTAATCCCTACACCCTACACTCTATACCCTACACTCTATACCCTACACTCTATACCCTACACCCTACACTCTACACTCTATACCCTACACTCTACACCTAACACTCTACACCCTACACTCTACACTCTATACCCTACACTCTACACCCTGCACTCTGTACCCTACACTCTACACTCTTTACCCTACACTCTATACCCTACATTCTATACCCTACACTCTATACCCTACACTCTAATCCCTACACTCTACACTCTATACCCTACACTCTATACCCTACACTCTATACCCTACACTCTACACCCTACACTCTACACCCTACACTCTAATCCCTACACTCTAATCCCTACACCCTACACTCTATACCCTACACTCTATACCCTACACTCTATACCCTACACTTTATACCCTACACCCTACACTCTACACCCTACACTCTATACCCTACACTCTACACCCTGCACTCTGTACCCTACACTCTACACTCTTTACCCTACACTCTATACCCTTCACTCTATACCCTACACTCTATACCCTACACTCTATACACTAAACTCTAAACTCTATACCCTACACTCTACACTCTATACCCTACACTCTATAACATACACTCTATACCCTACACTCTATACCCTACACTCTATACCCTACACTCTATACCCTACACTCTACACCATACACTCTACACCATACACTCTACACCATACACTCTAGAGCATACACTCTATACCCTACACGATACACTCTATACCCTACACTCTATACCCTACACTCTATACCCTACACTATACACTCTATACCCTACACTCTACACCCTACACTCTATACCCTACACTCTACAACCTGCACTCTATACCCTACACTCTACACCCTACACTCTATACCCTACACTCTATACCCTACACTCTATACCCTACACTCTACACTCTATACCCTACACTCTATAGCCTACACTCTACACTCTATACTCTACACTCTATACCCTGCACTCTATACCCTACACTCTACACTCTATACCCTACACTCTATACCCTACACTCTATACCCTACACTCTACACCCTACACTCTACACCCTACACTCTAATCCCTACACTCTAATCCCTACACCCTACACTCTATACCCTACACTCTATACCCTACACTCTATACCCTACACTTTATACCCTACACCCTACACTCTACACCCTACACTCTATACCCTACACTCTACACCCTGCACTCTGTACCCTACACTCTACACTCTTTACCCTACACTCTATACCCTTCACTCTATACCCTACACTCTATACCCTACACTCTATACACTAAACTCTAAACTCTATACCCTACACTCTACACTCTATACCCTACACTCTATAACATACACTCTATACCCTACACTCTATACCCTACACTCTATACCCTACACTCTATACCCTACACTCTACACCATACACTCTACACCATACACTCTACACCATACACTCTAGAGCATACACTCTATACCCTACACGATACACTCTATACCCTACACTCTATACCCTACACTCTATACCCTACACTATACACTCTATACCCTACACTCTACACCCTACACTCTATACCCTACACTCTACAACCTGCACTCTATACCCTACACTCTACACCCTACACTCTATACCCTACACTCTATACCCTACACTCTATACCCTACACTCTACACTCTATACCCTACACTCTATAGCCTACACTCTACACTCTATACTCTACACTCTATACCCTGCACTCTATACCCTACACTCTACACTCTATACCCTACACTCTACTCCCTACACTCTACACCCTACAGTCTATACCCTACGCTCTACACTCTATACCTTACACTCTACACTCTA
>NW_027193432.1:0-22048 GCF_032444005.1 Ranitomeya imitator
ACCGACACACACCACCTACACACACACACCTACACACCTACACACACCCTACACACACACACACACCTACACCACACACACACACACCTACACACACACACACCTACACACACACCTACACACACACACCTACACACACACCTACACACACACCTACACACACACACACCTACACACACGCACACCTACACACACACACACCTACACACACACACACCTACACACACACACACCTACACACACACACACACACCTACACACACTCCTACACACACTCCTACACACACCTACACACGCACTCCTACACACACCTACACACACACCTACACACACACCTACACACACACCTACACACACACACACCTACACACACCTACACACCTACACACACACCTACACACACACCTACACACACACCTACACACACACACACCTACACACACACACCTACCTACACACACACCTACCTACACACACACCTACCTACACACACACACCTACACACACACACCTACACACACACCTACACACACACACCTACACACACACACCTACACACACACACCTACACACACACACCTACACACACACCTAAACACACACACACCTACACACACACCTACACACACACACCTACACACACACACACACACACACACACACCTACAAACACACACCTACACACACACACCTACACACACTCCTACACACACACCCTACACACACCTACACACACACACACCTACACACACACCTACACACACCTACACACACACACACCTACACACACCTACACACACCTACACACACACCTACACACCTACACACACACACCTACACACACCTACACACACACCTACACACACACCTACACACACCTACACACACACCTACACACACACCTACCTACACACACACCTACACACACACACCTACACACACACCTACACACACCTACACACACACCTACACACACCTACCTACACACCTACACACACACACACTACACACACACACCTACACACACACACCTACACACCTACACACACCTACACACACCTACACACACACACCTACACACACCTACACACACCTACACACACACACACACCTACACACACACCTACACACACACCTACACACACCTACACACACACCTACACACACCTACACACACACCTACACACACCTACACACACACACCTACACACACCTACACACACCTACACACACCTACACACACCTACACACACACACACACCTACACACACACCTACACACACACCTACACACACCTACACACACACCTACACACACCTACACACACCTACACACACACCTACACACACACCTACACACACCTACACACACACCTACACACACCTACACACACACACCTACACACCTACACACACCTACACACACCTACACTCACCTACACACACACCTACACACACCTACACACACACCTACACACACCTACACACACACCTACACACACCTACACACACCTACACACACCTACACACACACCTACACACACACCTACACACACACCTACACACCTACACACACCTACACACACACCTACACACACCTACACACACCTACACACACACACCTACACACACCTACACACACCTACACACACACACCTACACACACACACCTACACACACACACCTACACACACACACCTACACACACACACCTACACACACACACCTACACACACACACCTACACCTACACACACACCTACACACACACACCTACACACACACCTACACACACACCTACACACACACACCTACACACACACACCTACACACACACACCTACACACACACACCTACACACACCTACACACCTACACACACACACACACACCTACACACACACCTACACACACACACCTACACACACACCTACACACACACCTACACACACACACACACCTACACACACACACCTACACACACACCTACACACACACACACACACCTACACACACACCTACACACCTACACACACCTACACACACACCTACACACACACACCTACACACACACACCTACACACACACACACACCTACACACACACACCTACACACACACACACACCTACACACACACACACCTACACACACACCTACACACACACCTACACACACACACCTACACACCTACACACACACACACACCTACACACACACCTACACACCTACACACACCTACACACACACCTACACACCTACACACACACACACCTACACACACACACCTACACACACACACACCTACACACACACACTACACACACACACCTACACACCTACACACACCTACACACACACACCTACACACACACACCTACACTCCTACACACACCTACACACACACCTACACACACCTACACACCTACACACACCTACACACACCTACACACACACACACACACCTACACACACCTACACACACCTACACACACACACCTACACACCTACACACACCTACACACACCTACACACACACACCTACACACCTACACACACCTACACACACCTACACACACACCTACACACACACACCTACACACCTACACACACCTACACACTCACACCTACACTCCTACACTCCTACACACACCTACACACACACCTACACACACACCTACACACACACACCTACACACACACACACACACCTACACACACACACACACCTACACACACACCTACACACCTACACACACCTACACACACACCTACACACACCTACACACACACCTACACACACACACACCTACACACACCTACACACACACCTACACACACACACACCTACACACACCTACACACACACCTACACACACCTACACACACACACCTACACACACACACCTACACACACACCTACACACACACACCTACACACACACACCTACACACACACACCTACACACACACACACCTACACACACACACCTACACACACACACACCTACACACACACACACACACACCTACACACACCCCTACACACACACACCTACACACACACCTACACACACACCTACACACACCTACATACACACCTACACACACACCTACACACACACACACACACACCGACACACACACCTACATACACACCTACACACACACACACCTACATACACACCTACACACACACACACCTACACACACCTACACACACACACACCTACACACACACACCTACACACACACCTACACACACACACCTACACACACACACCTACACACACCTACACACACACACACACCTACACACACACCTACACACACACACCTACACACACACACCCACACACACCTACACACCCACACACACCTACACACACACACACACACCTACACACACACACACCTACACACACACACCTACACACACACACACACCTACATACACACACACCTACACACACACACACACACCTACACACACACACACCTACACACACACACCTACACACACACCTACACACACACACACCTACACACACCTACACACACACACCTACACACACACACCTACACACACCTACACACACACACCTACACACACACACCTACACACACACACCTACACACACACACACCTACACACACACCTACACACACACACACACCTACACACACCTACACACACACACACCTACACACACACACCTACACACACACACCTACATAAAACACACACCTACACACACACCTACACCTACACCTACACACACACACCTACACACACACCTACACACACACACACACACACACCTACACACACACACACCTACACACACACACCTACACACACACCTACACCTACACACACACCTACACACACACCTACACACCTACACACACACACCTACACACACACACACCTACACACACACCTACACACCTACACACCTACACACACACACACACCTACACACACACACACACACCTACACACACACCTACACACACACACCTACACACACCTACACACACACACCTACACACACACCTACACACACACACCTACACACACACACCTACACACACACACCTACACACACACACCTACACACACACACTCCTACACACACCTACACACACACACCTACACACACACCTACACACACACACCTACACACACACACACCTACACACACCTACACACACACACCTACACACACACCTACACACACACACCTACACACACACACCTACACACACACACCTACACACACACACCTACACACACACACTCCTACACACACCTACACACACACTCCTACACACACCTACACACACACCTACACACACACCTACACACACACCTACACACACACACACCCACCTACACACACACCTACACACCTACACACACACACCTACACACACCTACACACACCTACACACACCTACACACACACACCTACACACACACCTACACACACCTACACACACACCTACCTACACACACACCTACACACACACACACCTACACACACACCTACACCCACACACACACCTACACACACCTACACACACACCTACACACACCTACACACACACCTACACACACACACCTACATCTACACACACCTACACACACACCTACACACACCTACACACACCTACACACACACCTACACACACACACACACCTACACACACACACACACACACACACACACACCTACACACACACACCTACACACACACACACACCTACACACACACACACCTACACACACACACACACCTACACACACACACCTACACACACACCTACACACACACCTACACACACACACCTACACACACACCTATACACACACCTACACACACACACACACACACACCTACACACCTACACACACACACACCTACACACACACACACCTACACACACACCTACACACACACACCTACACACACGTACACACACACCTACACACACACCTACACACTCACACCTACACACACACACACACACACACACACCTACACACACACCTACACACACCTACACACACACACCTACACCTACACACACCTACACACACACCTACACACACACCTACACACCTACACACACACCTACACACACACCTACACACACCTACACACACACCTACACCTACACACACACCTACCTACACACACACCTACACACACACACACCTACACACACACCTACACCCACACACACACACCTACACACACACCTACACACACACCTACACACACACACACACCTACACACACACACACCTACACACACACCTACACACACACCTACACACACACACACCTACACACACACCTACACACACACACCTACACACACACACCTACACACACACCAACACACACACACCTACACACACACACCTACACACACACACCTACACACACACTCCTACACACACACTCCTACACACACCTACACACACACTCCTACACACACCTACACACACACTCCTACACACACCTACACACACACACACCTACACACACCTACACACACACCTACACACACCTACACACACACCTACACACCTACACACACACACACCTACACCTACACACACCTACACACACACCTACACACACCTACACACACCTACACACACACCCACACACACACACCTACCTACACACACGACTACACACACACACCTACACACACACCTACACACACACACCTACACACACCTACACACACACCTACACACACACCTACACACACCTACACACACACCTACACACACACACCTACACACACACACCTACACACACACACACCTACACACACACACACACCTACACACACACCTACACACACCTACACCCACACCTACACACACACACCTACACACACCTACACACACACACCTACACACACACACACACCTACACACACACACACACCTACACACACACACACCTACACACACACACACACACCTACACACACACACACCTACACACACACACCTACACACACCTACACACACACACCTACACACACACACCTACACACACACACCTACACACACACCTACACACACACACACCTACACACACACACACACCTACACACACACACACACCTACACATACACACCTACACACCTACACACACACACCTACACACACACACACCTACACACACACACACCTACACACACACACCTACACAGACACACCTACACAGACACACCTACACACCTACACACACCTACACACACACACACACCTACACACACACACACACACACCTACACACACACACCTACACACACCTACACACACACCTACACACACACACCTACACACACACCTATACACACACCTACACACACACACACCTACACACCTACACACACACACCTACACACACACACACACACACCTACACACACACACCTACACACACACCTACACACACACCTACACACACCTACACACACACACACACCTACACCTACACACACCTACACACACACCTACACACACCTACACACACACCTACACACACCTACACACACACACACACCTACACACACACACCTACACACACACACCTACACACACACACCTACACACACACACACCTACACACACACACACACCTACACACACACACACCTACACACACACACACCTACACACCTACACACCTACAAACACCTACACACACACCTACATACACACACCTACACACACACACACCTACACACACACACACACACCTACACACACACACACACACACACACCTACACACACACACACACACACACACCTACACACACACCTACACACACACACCTACACACACACACACACCTACACACACACACACCTACACATACACACCTACACACACACACACCTACACACACACACACCTACACACACACACACCTACACACACACACACCTACACAGACACACCTACACAGACACACCTACACACCTACACACACCTACACACACACACACACCTACACACACACACCTACACACACACACACACACACACACCTACACACACACACCTACACACACCTACACACACACCTACACACACACACCTACACACACACCTATACACACACCTACACAGACACACCTACACACACCTACACACACACACACACCTACACAGACACACCTACACAGACACACCTACACACACCTACACACACACACACACCTACACACACACACCTACACACACACACCTACACACACACCTACACACACACCTACACACCTACACACACACCTACACACACACACCTACACACACACACACACCTACACACACACCTACACACACACACACCTACACACACCCACACACACACCTACACACACACACACCTACACACACACACCTACACACACACACACCTACACACACACACCTACACAGACACACCTACACACACACCTACACACCTACACACACCTACACACACCTACACACACACACCTACACACACCTACACACACACCTACACACACACACCTACACACACACACCCACACACACACCTACACACACACACACCTACACACACACACACCTACACACACACCTACACACACACACACACCTACACACACACACACACCTACACACACACACACCTACATACACACCTACACACACACACCTACACACACACACCTACACACACCTACACACACACACACCTACACACACACCTACACACCTACACACACACCTACACACACACACACACACACACCTACACACACACACACCTACACACACACACACACCTACACACACCTACACACACACACACCTACACACACACACACCTACACACACACACACCTACACACACACCTACACACACACACACCTACACACACACCTACACACACACACCTACACACACACCTACACACACACCTACACACACACACACACACCTACACACACACACACACACCTACACACACACACCTACACACACACACCTACACACACACACCAACACACACACACCTACACACACACACACCTACACACACACACCTACACACACACACACACCCACACACACCTACACACACACACCTACACACACACACACCTACACACACACACACACACACACCTACACACACACACACCTACACACACACCTACACACACACACACACCTACACACACACACACACCTACACACACACCTACACACACACACCTACACACACACACCTACACACACACCTACACACACACACACACACCTACACACACACACACACCTACACACACACCTACACACACACCTACACACCTACACACACACACCTACACACACACACCTACACACACACACACACCTACACACACACACACACCTACACACACCTACACACCTACACACACCTACACACACACACCTACACACACACACCTACACTCCTACACACACCTACACACACACCTACACACACCTACACACCTACACACACCTACACACACCTACACACACACACACACACCTACACACACACACCTACACACACACACCTACACACCTACACACACCTACACACACCTACACACACACCTACACACCTACACACACCTACACACTCACACCTACACTCCTACACACACACCTACACACACACCTACACACACACCTACACACACACCTACACACACACACCTACACACACACACACCTACACACACACACACACACCTACACACACACCTACACACCTACACACACCTACACACACACCTACACACACCTACACACACACCTACACACACCTACACACACACCTACACACACACACCTACACACACCTACACACACACCTACACACACACCTACACACACACACCTACACACACACACACACCTACACACACACACACCTACACACACACACCTACACACACACACCTACACACACACACACCTACACACACACACCTACACACACACACACCTACACACACACCTACACACACCCCTACACACACACACCTACACACACACCTACACACACACCTACATACACACCTACACACACACCTACACACACACCTACACACACACACACCGACACACACACCTACATACACACCTACACACACACACCTACATACACACCTACACACACACACACCTACACACACCTACACACACACACACCTACACACACACACCTACACACACACACCTACACACACACACCTACACACACACACCTACACACACCTACACACACACACACACCTACACACACACCTACACACACCTACACACACACACCTACACACACACCTACACACACACACCTACACACACACACCCACACACACCTACACACCCACACATACCTACACACACACACACACACCTACACACACACACACCTACACACACACACACACACCTACATACACACACACCTACACACACACACACACACACCTACACACACACACACCTACACACACACACCTACACACACACACACCTACACACACACACCTACACACACACACCTACACACACACACACCTACACACACCTACACACACACACCTACACACACACACCTACACACACCTACACACACACACACCTACACACACACACCCACACACACCTACACACCCACACACACCTACACACACACACACCTACACACACACACACACACCTACACACACACACCTACACACACACACACCTACATACACACACACACCTACACACACACACACACCTACACACACACACCTACACACACACACACCTACACACACACACCTACACACACACACCTACACACACACACACCTACACACACCTACACACACACACCTACACACACACACCTACACACACCTACACACACACACCTACACACACACACCTACACACACACACCTACACACACACACACCTACACACACACACACCTACACACACACACACACACACACCTACACACACCTACACACACACACACCTACACACACACACCTACACACACACACCTACATAAAACACACACCTACACACACACCTACACACACACACACACCTACACACACACCTACACACACCTACACACACACACACCTACACACACACACACCTACACACACACCTACACCTACACACCTACACACACACACCTACACACACACCTACACACCTACACACACACACACACCTACACACACACACACCTACACACACACCTACACACCTACACACACACACACACACACCTACACACACACACACACCTACACCTACACACACACCTACACACACACACCTACACACACCTACACACACACACACCTACACACACACCTACACACACACACCTACACACACACACCTACACACACACTCCTACACACACACACACACTCTTACACACACCTACACACACACTCCTACACACACCTACACACACACCTACACACACACCTACACACACACCTACACACACACACACCCACCTACACACACACCTACACACACACACCTACACCTACACACACCTACACACACACCTACACACACCTACACACACCTACACACACCTACACACACACACCTACACACACACCTACACACACCTACACACACACCTACACCTACACACACACCTACCTACACACACACCTACACACACACACACACCTACACACACACCTACACCCACACACACACCTACACACACCTACACACACACCTACACACACCTACACACACCTACACACCTACACACACACACCTACACCTACACACACCTACACACACACACCTACACACACACACCTACACACACACACCTACACACACACCTACACACACACCTACACACACACACCTACACACACACCTATACACACACCTACACACACACACACACACACACCTACACACCTACACACACACACACACCTACACACACACACACACCTACACACACACCTACACACACACACCTACACACACCTACACACACACGTACACACACACCTACACACACACCTACACACTCACACCTACACACTCACACACACACACACCTACACACACACCTACACACACACCTACACACACCTACACACACACACACCTACACCTACACACACCTACACACACACCTACACACACCTACACACACACCTACACACCTACACACACACCTACACACACACCTACACACACCTACACACACACCTACACCTACACACACACCTACCTACACACACACCTACACACACACACACCTACACACACACCTACACCCACACACACACCTACACACACACCTACACACACACCTACACACACACACACACCTACACACACCTACACACACACCTACACACACACACCTACACACACACACACCTACACACACACCTACACACACACACCTACACACACACCTACACACACACACCTACACACACACACCTACACACACACTCCTACACACACCTACACACACACTCCTACACACACCTACACACACACTCCTACACACACCTACACACACACACACACCTACACACACCTACACACACACCTACACACACCTACACACACACCTACACACCTACACACACACACCTACACCTACACACACCTACACACACACCTACACACACCTACACACACCTACACACACACCTACACACACACACCTACCTACACACACGACTACACACACACACCTACACACACACCTACACACACACACCTACACACACACCTACACACACCTACACACACACCTACACACACACCTACACACACCTACACACACACCTACACACACACACACCTACACACACACACCTACACACACACACCTACACACACACACACACCTACACACACACCTACACACACCTACACCCACACCTACACACACACACCTACACACACCTACACACACACACCTACACACACACCTACACACACACACACACACCTACACACACACACACACACACCTACACACACACACACCTACACACACACACACACACACACACACACCTACACACACACACACACACCTACACACACACACACCTACACACACACCTACACACCTACACACACCTACACACACACACACCTACACACACACCTACACACACACACACCTACACACACACACCTACACACACACACACACACACACCTACACATACACACCTACACACCTACACACACACCTACACACACACACACCTACACACACACACCTACACAGACACACCTACACAGACACACCTACACACCTACCCACACCTACACACCTACACACACACACACACACCTACACACACACACCTACACACACACACACACACACCTACACACACACACCTACACACACCTACACACACACCTACACACACACACCTACACACACACCTATACACACACCTACACACACACACACCTACACACCTACACACACACCTACACACACACCTACACACACCTACACACACACCTACACACACACACACCTACACACACACCTACACACACACCTACACACTCACACCTACACACTCACACCTACACACACACACACACACACACCTACACACACACCTACACACACACCTACACACACCTACACACACACACACACACCTACACCTACACACACCTACACACACCTACACACACCTACACACACACCTACACACACCTACACACACACACACCTACACACACACACCTACACACACACCTACACACACACACACCTACACACACACACCTACACACACACACCTACACACACACACCTACACACCTACACACCTACAAACACCTACACACACCTACATACACACACCTACACACACACACCTACACACACACACCTACACACACACCTACACACACACCTACACACACACACACACACCTACACACACACACACACACACCTACACACACACACACACACACACCTACACACACACACACCTACACACCTACACACACACACACCTACACACACACACACACCTACACAGACACACCTACACACACCTACACACACACACACACCTACACACACACACCTACACACACACACCTACACACACACCTACACACACACCTACACACCTACACACACCTACACACACACACCTACACACACACACACACCTACACACACACCTACACACACACACACCTACACACACACCCACACACACACCTACACACACACACACACACCTACACACACACACACCTACACACACACACACCTACACACACACACCTACACAGACACACCTACACACACACCTACACACCTACACACACCTACACACACCTACACACACACACCTACACACACACCCCTACACACACACACACCCACCCACACACACACCTACACACACACACACCCACACACACACCTACACACACACACACCTACACACACACCTACACACACACCTACACACACACACACCTACACACACACACACACACCTACACACACACACACCTACACACACACACCTACATACACACCTACACACACACACACCTACACACACACACCCACACACCTACACACACACACACCTACACACACACCTACACACACACCTACACACACACACACCTACACACACACACACCTACACACACACACACCTACACACACCTACACACACACCTACACACACACACCTACACACACACCTACACACACACACCTACACACACACACACCTACACACACACACACCTACACACACACACACACCTACACACACACACACACACACACACACACACCTACACACACCTACACACACACACACCTACACACACACACCTACACACACACACCTACATAAAACACACACCTACACACACACCTACACACACACACACACCTACACACACACCTACACACACACACACCTACACACACACACACCTACACACACACACACCTACACACACACCTACACCTACACACCTACACACACACACCTACACACACACCTACACACCTACACACACACACCTACACACACACACACCTACACACACACCTACACACCTACACACACACACACACACACACCTACACACACACACACACACACCTACACCTACACACACACCTACACACACACACCTACACACACCTACACACACACACACCTACACACACACACACCTACACACACACCTACACACACACCTACACACACACACCTACACACACACACCTACACACACACTCCTACACACACACACACTCCTACACACACCTACACACACACTCCTACACACACCTACACACACACCTACACACACACCTACACACACACCTACACACACACACCCACCTACACACACACCTACACACACACACCTACACCTACACACACCTACACACACACCTACACACACCTACACACACCTACACACACCTACACACACCTACACACACACACCTACACACACACCTACACACACCTACACACACACCTACACCTACACACACACCTACCTACACACACACCTACACACACACACACCTACACACACACCTACACCCACACACACACCTACACACACCTACACACACACCTACACACACCTACACACACCTACACACCTACACACACACACCTACACCTACACACACCTACACACACACACCTACACACACACACCTACACACACACACCTACACACACACCTACACACACACCTACACACACACACCTACACACACACCTATACACACACCTACACACACACACACACACCTACACACCTACACACACACACACCTACACACACACACACACACCTACACACACACCTACACACACACACCTACACACACACCTACACACACACGTACACACACACCTACACACACACCTACACACACACACCTACACACACCTACACACACCTACACACACACACACCTACACCTACACACACCTACACACACACCTACACACACCTACACACACACCTACACACCTACACACACACCTACACACACACCTACACACACCTACACACACACCTACACCTACACACACACCTACCTACACACACACCTACACACACACACACCTACACACACACCTACACCCACACACACACACCTACACACACACCTACACACACACCTACACACACACCTACACACACACACACACACCTACACACACACACACCTACACACACACCTACACACACACACCTACACACACACCTACACACACACACCTACACACACACACCTACACACACACACCTACACACACACTCCTACACACACCTACACACACACTCCTACACACACCTACACACACACTCCTACACACACCTACACACACACACACCTACACACACCTACACACACACCTACACACACCTACACACACACCTACACACCTACACACACACACCTACACCTACACACACCTACACACACACCTACACACACCTACACACACCTACACACACACCTACACACACACACCTACCTACACACACGACTACACACACACACCTACACACACACCTACACACACACCTACACACACACCTACACACACCTACACACACACCTACACACACACCTACACACACCTACACACACACCTACACACACACACACCTACACACACACACCTACACACACACACCTACACACACACCTACACACACACCTACACACACCTACACCCACACCTACACACACACACCTACACACACCTACACACACACACCTACACACACACACACACCTACACACACACACACACACACACCTACACACACACACACACCTACACACACACACACACACACACCTACACACACACACACACACACACACCTACACACACACACACACCTACACACACACACACACCTACACACACACACCTACACACCTACACACACCTACACACACACACCTACACACACACACACACCTACACACACACACACACCTACACACACACACCTACACACCTACACACACCTACACA
Organism: Ranitomeya imitator; assembly: GCF_032444005.1. Taxonomy (NCBI): domain Eukaryota; kingdom Metazoa; phylum Chordata; class Amphibia; order Anura; family Dendrobatidae; genus Ranitomeya; species Ranitomeya imitator. Next base: position 16,181 of record NW_027193432.1, read on the forward strand.
CACACACCTACACACACACACACCTACACACACACCTACACACACACCTACACACACACACCTACACACACACACACACACACCTACACATACACACCTACACACCTACACACACACCTACACACACACACACCTACACACACACACCTACACAGACACACCTACACAGACACACCTACACACCTACCCACACCTACACACCTACACACACACACACACACACCTACACACACACACCTACACACACACACACACACACACACACCTACACACACACACCTACACACACCTACACACACACACACCTACACACACACCTATACACACACCTACACACACACACACACACCTACACACCTACACACACACCTACACACACACCTACACACACCTACACACACACCTACACACACACACACACACACCTACACACACACCTACACACACACCTACACACACCTACACACACACACCTACACACACACACACACACACACACACCTACACACACACCTACACACACACCTACACACACCTACACACACACACCTACACCTACACACACCTACACACACACCTACACACACACCTACACACACCTACACACACACACACACACCTACACACACACACCTACACACACACACCTACACACACACACACCTACACACACACACACCTACACACACACACCTACACACACACACCTACACACCTACAAACACCTACACACACACCTACATACACACACCTACACACACACCTACACACACACACCTACACACACACCTACACACACACCTACACACACACACACACACACACACACCTACACACACACACACACACCTACACACACACACACACACACCTACACACACACACCTACACACCTACACACACACACACCTACACACACACACACACACCTACACAGACACACCTACACACACCTACACACACACACACCTACACACACACACCTACACACACACACCTACACACACACCTACACACACACCTACACACACACCTACACACACACACCTACACACACACACACACACCTACACACACACCTACACACACACACACCTACACACACACCCACACACACACCTACACACACACACACACACCTACACACACACACACCTACACACACACACACACCTACACACACACACCTACACAGACACACCTACACACTCACCTACACACCTACACACACCTACACACACCTACACACACACACCTACACACACACCTACACACACACACCTACACACACACACACACCCACACACACACCTACACACACACACACACACACCCACACACACACCTACACACACACACACCTACACACACACCTACACACACACCTACACACACACACACACCTACACACACACACACACACACCTACACACACACACACCTACACACACACACCTACATACACACCTACACACACACACACCTACACACACACACCCACACACCTACACACACACACACCTACACACACACCTACACACACACCTACACACACACACACCTACACACACACACACCTACACACACACACACCTACACACACCTACACACACACCTACACACACACACACACACCTACACACACACCTACACACACACACCTACACACACACACACCTACACACACACACCTACACACACACCTACACACACACACCTACACACACACCTACACACACACACACACCTACACACACACACCTACACACACACACCTACACACACACACCTACACACACACACCAACACACACACACCTACACACACACACACCTACACACACACACCTACACACACACACCCACACCCACACCCACACACACACCTACACACACACCTACACACACACACACCTACACACACACACACACACACACACACACACACACACACACCTACACACACACACCTACACACACACCTACACACACACCTACACACACACACCTACACACACACACCTACACACACACCTACACACACACACACCTACACACACACCTACACACACACACACCTACACACACACACACCTACACACACCCACACACACACATACACACACTCACACACACACACACACACACACCTACACACACACACCTACACACCTACACACACCTACACACACACCTACACACACACCTACACACACACACACACACACACACCTACACACACACACCTACACACACACCTACACACCTACACACACCTACACACACCTACACACACCTACACACCTACACACTTACACTCACCTACACACACACCTACACACACCTACACACACCTACACACACACACACACACCTACACACACACCTACACACACACCTACACACCTACACACACCTACACACACACCTACACACACCTACACACACACACCTACACACACCTACACACACCTACACACACACACACCTACACACACCTACACACACACCTACACACACACACCTACACACACACCTACACACACACACACCTACACACACACACACACACACACACACACACACCTACACACACACACCTACACACACACACCCACACACACCTACACACACACACCTACACACACACACCTACACACACACACACACCTACACACACACCTACACACACACCTACACACACACCTACACACCTACACACACCTACACACACCTACACACACACACCTACACACACACACCTACACACACACACCTACACACACACACACCTACACACACCTACACACCTACACACACACCTACACACACACACACACACACACACACCTACACACACACACACCTACACACACACCTACACACACACACCTACACACACACACACACACACCTACACACACACACCTACACACACACACCTACACACACACCTACACACACACACACCTACACACACACACCTACACACACACACCTACACACACACACACACACACCTACACACCTACACACACCTACACACACACACACCTACACACACACACCTACACACACACACACCTACACACACACACACCTACACACACACCTACACACACACCTACACACACACCTACACACACACACACACACACCTACACACACACACCTACACACCTACACACACACCTACACACACACCTACACACCTACACACACACCTACACACACACCTACACTCCTACACACACCTACACACACACCTACACACACCTACACACCTACACACACCTACACACACCTACACACACACACACCTACACACACCTACACACACACCTACACACCTACACACACCTACACACACCTACACACACACACCTACACACACCTACACACACACACCTACACACACACACCTACACACACACACCTACACTCCTACACCTACACACACCTACACACACACCTACACACGACACCTACACACCTACACACACCTACACACACCTACACACACACACCTACACACACCTACACACACACACCTACACACACACACCTACACACACACACCTACACTCATACACACACCTACACACACACACCTACACACACACCTACACACACACCTACACACACACACCTACACACACACACACACCTACACACACACACACACCTACACACACACCTACACACCTACACACACCTACACACACACCTACACACACCTACACACACACACACCTACACACACCTACACACACACACACCTACACACACCTACACACACCTACACACACACCTACACACACACCTACACACACACCTACACACACACACACACCTACACACACACACCTACACACACACACACCTACACACACACCTACACACACACACACACACACACCTACACACACACCTACACACCTACACACACACCTACACACACACCTACACACCTACACACACACCTACACTCCTACACACACCTACACACACACCTACACACACCTACACACCTACACACACCTACACACACCTACACACACACACACCTACACACACCTACACACACACACCTACACACCTACACACACCTACACACACCTACACACACACCTACACACACACACCTACACACACCTACACACACACCTACACACACACACCTACACACACACACCTACACTCCTACACACACCTACACACACACCTACACACACACCTACACACCTACACACACCTACAACACACCTACACACACACCTACACACACACACCTACACACACCTACACACACACACCTACACACACACACCTACACACACACACCTACACTCCTACACACACCTACACACACACACCTACACACACACCTACACACACACCTACACACACACCTACACACACCTACACACACACACACACACCTACACACACACACACACCTACACACACACCTACACACACACCTACACACCTACACACACCTACACACACACCTACACACACCTACACACACCTACACACACACACCTACACACACCTACACACACACCTACACACACACACACCTACACACACCTACACACACCTACACACACACCTACACACACACCTACACACACACCTACACACACACACACCTACACACACACACCTACACACACACACACCTACACACACACACCTACACACACACACACACCTACACACACACACCTACACACACACACACACCTACACACACACACCTACACACACACACACCTACACACACACACACCTACACACACACCTACACACACACCTACACACACACACCTACACACCTACACACACACACACACCTACACACACACCTACACACCTACACACACCTACACACACACCTACACACCTACACACACACACACCTACACACACACACCTACACACACACACACCTACACACACACACTTACACACACACACCTACACACCTACACACACCTACACACACACACCTACACACACACACCTACACTCCTACACACACCTACACACACACCTACACACACCTACACACCTACACACACCTACACACACCTACACACACACACACACACCTACACACACCTACACACACCTACACACACACACCTACACACCTACACACACCTACACACACCTACACACACACCTACACACACACACCTACACACCTACACACACCTACACACTCACACCTACACTCCTACACTCCTACACACACCTACACACACACCTACACACACACCTACACACACACACCTACACACACACACACACACCTACACACACACACACACCTACACACACACCTACACACCTACACACACCTACACACACACCTACACACACCTACACACACACCTACACACACACACACCTACACACACCTACACACACACCTACACACACACACACCTACACACACCTACACACACACCTACACACACCTACACACACACACCTACACACACACACCTACACACACACCTACACACACACACCTACACACACACACCTACACACACACACCTACACACACACACACCTACACACACACACCTACACACACACACACCTACACACACACACACACACACCTACACACACCCCTACACACACACACCTACACACACACCTACACACACACCTACACACACCTACATACACACCTACACACACACCTACACACACACACACACACACACCGACACACACACCTACATACACACCTACACACACACACACCTACATACACACCTACACACACACACACCTACACACACCTACACACACACACACCTACACACACACACCTACACACACA